>NC_135568.1:19135209-19242709 GCF_964340395.1 Glandiceps talaboti
ATGTACAACACATTCACATACTCACATGTACAACATATTCACATACTCACATGTACAACATATTCACATATTAAACAGTGTGATGTACATATTGAATGTTGTGATGTACATATTAAACAGTGTGATGTACATGTTAAATGTTGTGATGTACATATTAAACAGTGTGCCGTACCTATTAAATGGTGTGACGTACATATTAAATGTTGTGATGTACATTTTAAACAGTGTGATGTACATATTAAACAGTGTGATGTACATATTAAATGTTGTGATGTACATATTAAACAGTGTGATGTACATATTATACAGTGTGATGTACATATTAAATGGTGTGACGTACATATTAAATGTTGTGATGTACATATTATACAGTGTGATGTACATATTATACAGTGTGCCGTACCTATTAAATGGTGTGACGTACATATTAAATGTTGTGATGTACATATTATACAGTGTGATGTACATATTAAATGTTGTGATGTACATATTAAATGTTGTGATGTACATATTAAACAGTGTGATGTACATATTATACAGTGTGATGTACATATTAAACAGTGTGATGTACATATTATACAGTGTGATGTACATATTAAATGTTGTGATGTACATATTAAATGTTGTGATGTACATATTAAACAGTGTGATGTACATATTAAACAGTGTGATGTACATATTAAACAGTGTGATGTACATATTATACAGTGTGATGTACATATTAAATGTTGTGATGTACATATTAAATGTTGTGATGTACATATTAAACATTGTGATGTACATATTAAATGTTGTGATGTACATATTAAATGTTGTGATGTACATATTATACAGTGTGATGTACATATTAAATGTTGTGATGTACATATTAAATGTTGTGATGTACATATTATACAGTGTGATGTACATATTATACAGTGTGATGTACATATTAAATGTTGTGATGTACATATTAAATGTTGTGATGTACATATTATACAGTGTGATGTACATATTAAATGTTGTGATGTACATATTATACAGTGTGATGTACATATTATACAGTGTGATGTACATATTAAATGTTGTGATGTACATATTATACAGTGTGATGTACATATTAAATGTTGTGATGTACATATTAAACAGTGTGATGTACATATTATACAGTGTGATGTACATATTAAATGTTGTGATGTACATATTATACAGTGTGATGTACATATTATACAGTGTGATGTACATATTAAATGTTGTGATGTACATATTAAATGTTGTGATGTACATATTAAATGTTGTGATGTACATATTATACAGTGTGATGTACATATTATACAGTGTGATGTACATATTAAATGTTGTGATGTACATATTAAATGTTGTGATGTACATATTATACAGTGTGATGTACATATTAAATGTTGTGATGTACATATTAAATGTTGTGATGTACATATTATACAGTGTGATGTACATATTAAATGTTGTGATGTACATATTAAATGTTGTGATGTACATATTAAATGTTGTGATGTACATATTATACAGTGTGATGTACATATTATACAGTGTGATGTACATATTAAATGTTGTGATGTACATATTATACAGTGTGATGTACATATTATACAGTGTGATGTACATATTAAATGTTGTGATGTACATATTAAATGTTGTGATGTACATATTATACAGTGTGATGTACATATTAAATGTTGTGATGTACATATTAAATGTTGTGATGTACATATTAAACAGTGTGATGTACATATTATACAGTGTGATGTACATATTAAATGTTGTGATGTACATTTTAAACAGTGTGATGTACATATTGAATGTTGTGATGTACATATTATACAGTGTGATGTACATATTAAACAGTGTGATGTACATATTAAACAGTGTGATGTACATATTATACAGTGTGATGTACATATTAAACAGTGTGATGTACATATTAAACAGTGTGATGTACATATTAAACATTGTGATGTACATTTTAAACAGTGTGATGTACATATTGAATGTTGTGATGTACATATTATACAGTGTGATGTACATATTAAACAGTGTGATGTACATATTAAACATTGTGATGTACATATTATACAGTGTGATGTACATATTAAACAGTGTGATGTACATATTAAACAGTGTGATGTACATATTAAACATTGTGATATACATTTTAAACAGTGTGATGTACATATTGAATGTTGTGATGTACATATTATACAGTGTGATGTACATATTAAACAGTGTGATGTACATGTTAAATGTTGTGATGTACATATTAAACAGTGTGCCGTACCTATTAAATGGTGTGACGTACATATTAAATGTTGTGATGTACACATGACATTACATTGTAAACATTGCAATATACAAGTTGAATGCATGGTTTACAATGTATGTATTAAAGGAAACTGGTGATTGAAGTGATCAACAATGTAATATCATTCCTGCCCAGAGGTAACATGTGTATATTATTTTGTAACTTTCTAGTCGGGTAGACCAACTTAAGTATGACTGCAGACACCTACAGGCAGCAATGAGAAATGTGCAACATCGTAGATACACCAGGGAACAAGAAGAAAAAGACAGAGAAGCATTACTTTCTAGAAAATTCACCACAAATGTAAGTTTACAACTAGGCCAAATAAAAAAATTAAAAAATTGTGTTTCCCATAACCCTAGTTTAAACATCCAACCCTAAACATTTTTTTAAACATTTAAAACAAAAAGATTTGATATGTTTTGTCTTTTTGACCTTCATGCATGCATGTTTGTTTTCTTTCCCCAGCCATGTCTGTACATATTTCAGCAAACTATCACAGAAGGGGTATTCTGACTGAGTGACTACTGTAGTGCAGTGTAGTATAGTACAGTGCAGTGTAGTGTAGTGTAGTGTAGTGTAGTGTAGTCTTGTGTAGTGTAGTGTAGTGTAGTGTAGTGTAGTGTAGTGTAGTGTAGTGTAGTACAGTGCAGTGTAGTGTAGTATAGTGCAGTGTAGTGTAGTGTAGTATACATGTAGTGTGTAGTCTAGTCTACATGTAGTCTAGTGTGTAGTGTAGTGTAGTGTAGTCTTGTGTAGTGTGGTGTAGTGTATTGTAGTGTAGTATAGTGTGTAGTCTAGTCTAGTGTGTAGTGTAGTGTATTGTAGTGTAGTGTAGTGTAGTTTGGTGTAGTGTAGTGTAGTGTAGTGTACTGTACTGTACTGTTCTGCAGTGCAGTGGTGTAGTGTAGAGTAGTGTAGTGTAGTGTGCAGTGTAGTATGGTACAGTATATTGTTGCAGTGTAACATATTGTTATGTAGCATTGCATTGTGTAAATTACCAGTAGTATAGTGTAGCGTAGTGTATCGTTGTGTAGTGTCACATAATGTAGTGTTCATTTAGTTTGTTTAGTGTAGTGTAGTATAGTGTTGTGTACCATAGTGTTCTATAATGAAGTGCAGTGCAGGGCTTATTGGACATAAAATAAAGTGATATTTTTATTTCCTTTAGGAGCCTGACACATCAATCATGATAGATGCAGCATTAAAACATAACTCATCATTACACAATGCACATAGCGGAATAGATGATCTATTGGGTAGTGGAACTGCCATCCTAGGGGGCCTTAGAGACCAAAGCTCTACACTAAAGGTTGGTATTACAACATCATTACACACTGCACATAGAGGAATAGATGGCATATTGGGTAGTAGAACTGCCATCCTAGGAGGCCTTAGAGACCAAAGGGGGTTCTGTACATCCATGTGTGCATGCATGCATTCACCCTCATATCTCTGGCATGCATCAACAGATTTCAACCAAACCTGGCACAAAGGTATTATGCTATGTGAGACATATGCACATCACTTTGTTTTTGTGACTGAATCAAATATGGCTGAATGGCAGCCATATTTGTTGTTAAATTCACAATATGAATCATAACTTTGCAGGTGTAATACGTCTTGACTCCATTCAAGTGCCTACACCCATATTATCAAATATGCATTTTCTTTTAAGACCTTGCACCTTTGGCCTCGAAGTCTTCTTCAAGGTCAAATTAGGGTTTCCTTCATAGCTTTTTGAATCAAACATTTCAAGTGATAATAGTTTTAATCATGACTTTGGACTAACCATGTGAGGTATATGCAAGTTCCCTAATTTAATGACCTTGATCTGTATACCTAAATGGCAGCCATGTTTATGGTAAAAAACACATTTTGCCTGTTATCTCCAGAAGTCTGTGGACACCATTCAAGTGCCTACCACACATTATCAATAATGATCTATCTAATGAGACAATGACCTTGACAAACCTTTTCAAGGTGAAGAGAGAGGAAGGGTTACATGCTAACTGTACACTGAGACAGCCAAATGTTATTGTTAATTGTACTGATAAATCCAAACTGCAAACATTTGTATTCCTGCAAAGTCTAACAATTACAACATTTCCACATTAAAATTGCTAATCATCTTACACTATACAACATACAAAGTTGGGTCTGTGTCATCTTACACTATACAACATACAAAGTTGGGTCTGTGTCATCTTACACTATACAACATACACATGTACAAGTTGGGTCTGTGTCTTCAACTGAAGGCTTGTTAAAATGTACTCATCAGTCACAATACTTCCTTGTACATTTGATAAGGTGTAAAAGAAGTAAATGAAGAGAATTATAAAAAAAAGTTAAGTAGACAAACAAGTTAAACAGACTACAATTAACGTCAAAAAAGACCTGTTTTCTCTATGGAAGATGATTTATTAGTGCAACTGAACTAAGGGATGATTGCACAATGGCGCACAAGATCAGTATTAGCAAACATTGTTCTTTTAGGACAAAACCCCTTCCCCCAAACGAATGTTCACAAGTGCAGCATCACTTGTATTATGTAAACCATAATGCAAAATGTAGTGGTCACACCACTACAATCATGCAATATAAAAAATATGGTAATAATGAACTTATGTACCTGTTTACTGAGCTGAGATGATTGTAAACACATCAAAATACTAATTGAGCTTGTTTGACTATGTGCAATCATCTCTAATAAAGTTCAGTAGTGCTATAGGCATGGTGTGGTATCTGTCTGTGTGTGTGTGTGTGTGTGTGTGTGTGGGGGGGGGGGTGTATGTGTGTGTATGTGTCTGTGTGTGTATGTGTGTGTATGTGTCTGTGTATGTGTCTGTGTGTATGTGTATGTGTATGTGTCTGTCTGTGTGTGTATGTGTGTGTGTGAGTGTGTGTGTGTGTGGGGTGTGTGTGTATGTGTGTGTGTGTATGTGTGTGTGTGTGTCTGTGTGTGTATGTGTGTGTGTGTGTGTGTGTGTGTGTGTGTGTGGGGTGTGTGTGTGTGTGTGTGTGTGTGTGTGACTTAAATTCAAAAGTACAAGACCAAATGACTTTGGGTATTTGGTAGGAACATTAGTTATGGTGTCTAGTTGGGAAATTGTTCAAAGCAAACCGTGATTTGGGTCAAAAAATGTCATTTTTGGTAAACAATACTTAAACTTGAAAACTAAGTATTGATTTCAATAAAATAAAGTCTGTTGCGTTACAAAGCCATTGTCACTATTTGACTGGTAGTGCTCTAAAATAATGATTATTTCTTCATACCTATTTACAGGGAGTTCACAAGAAAGTCCTGGATGTTGCAAGTTATTTGGGTCTTTCAAATGTGGTGATGAGGATGACCGAAAAAAGAGCATTTTACGATAAATTTATTCTGTATGGTGGAATGATAGTGACTTGTTTAGTTATGTTTCTGGTCTATAGATATTTAGCATAATTCAATCTTTGGTGAACTTTAACCCTTAATATAATTTACAAGTAATACTTTCAGACATTACCATTGAAAAAAATCTTTTATAGATATATTTATGAGTGACTTTGTCGGGTCATATATTTTATAACAGTTGTGCATTGACCTTTGACCTCACAATTCTATGGTTACAATTGATGACATTAGAACATGATATATTGCAATGAATATTAGGAATGAGACAGTTGAATGAGCAATACAGTCCATGACCAATCGTGGCCAACTGATTTCATATTTTTAAAATAGGAAATAACTTTACAGTAATTTTTATTTTGATAATGCAAATTCTCACATTTGCCATTTCAAGACAGGCTATCCATCCCTCACTATACTATATATGGTGTTATTTTCCTGTACAGTTCACTAAGTGACCATGTCTTACTATAACTTCACTCAAATGTTCAATGGATTTGGGGAAATTTTCACAAATCTCACTCTTCCATGGTTGGTTACATAGCTGTAAATGAATCCCTTGTCTATACAATAATTAGTACATAAATAAATTCATTGCATATAGTTATCGAGTATTAAAATCAGATTACTATATTACTGTATGACATTAGTCAGTGGCCAAGATTACTGAGTGAGACCAGACAAGCAGGCATTTAGAAATACAAAGTGATAACCACAAATAAAGACTGCTATCGACATTCATTATATCCCAAAACACTACCACTATGGACTGTGCTACCTCAAGAAGTTCGCTGTGCACCCAACACACAAGCCTTCAAAACTGCACGGAATGCTATCAATACTAGGGCAACCAGTATTGGTGCTTGTACGTCTACGATACAGATACAGATACAAAGTGGCCAAAAATGAAGAGAGTATTATGTTGTTAAATAAAGTTACATTATGCTTAGACATACTTGTCCTTTAATACTGACATTGTCATAGATTACATGTATGTCATCTTATTCAGACCATAGTACACTCTAAATTAATTGACCAAACTGATTATAATTGTGATCAAAAGTTTGACAAGAAGCTGTCTGTCAGTTGTCATACATTGCTAAACAAAAGATCTTGTACGTTCAAGACCCTAAAATATACTTTTACTTTTTGAGGAAATTCTTTTCTACTGAATTCTTTGTAAATTTTCATTTCAAAAATCAAACAAAGTGATTTAGTATTGTAAGGGATAGAATGTTTTGAAATACTGAAATGTGGGAATTTGCGTTATCAAAATAAGTTATCAAAATAAGTTATCAAAATAAGTTATCAAAATAAGAATTAGTGTTATATCCTACTTTCAAATATTAATTTTAAAAAATCTGAAATAGATTGGCCATGATTGGTCATGAACCCAATACACTAGCATATATTAACAATGGTTGGACCTCTAGTTCACCCATAGCAATGGTTGGACCTCTAGTTAACCCATAGCAATGGTTGGACCTCTAGTTCACCCATAGCAATGGTTGGACCTCTAGTTCACCCATAGCAATGGTTGGACCTCTAGTTAACCCTTAGCAATGGTTGGACCTCTAGTTCACCCTTAGCAATGGTTGGACCTCTAGTTCACCCATGGCAATGGTTGGACCTCTAGTTCACCCATAGCAATGGTTGGACCTCTAGTTAACCCATAGCAATGGTTGGACCTCTAGTTAACCCATAGCAATGGTTGGACCTCTAGTTAACCCATAGCAATGATTGGACCTCTAGTTAACCCATAGCAATGGTTGGACCTCTAGTTTACCCATAAGAATTGTTGGACCTCTAGTTCACCCTTAGCAATAGTCAGATTTATTCACCCTTTGTCACAAGTAGTTTGAATCAGTTCAGTTGTCGAATGCTTGAAATGTTTTTACATCATTGTGAGTGAGGCCAGTTGTCCACAACATTGAATAAAGACCTTTACATGAACTGCGATTTGTTGTTTGTTTTTATTTTTTGTAGCTACACACAGATGTTTGTATCAATCTATAGTGATATGTCTTGTCATACGATACTATATTCAAAGTAACATGAAGTTAGAAATGTTCCCTAGTGACTTCATACCTCCATAAACATTACCTTGTACCGGGTCTGTAACAAATGACCAGCCATAAACATTACCTTGTACTGGGTCTGTAACAAATGACCAGCCATAAACACTACCTTGTACCTGGTCTGTAACAAATGACCAGCCATAAACACTACCTTGTACCTGGTCTGTAACAAATGACCAGCCATAAACACTACCTTGTACCTGGTCTGTAACAAATGACCAGCCATAAACATTACCTTGTACCTGGTCTGTAACAAATGACCAGCCATAAACATTACCTTGTACTGGGTCTGTAACAAATGACCAGCCATAAACACTACCTTGTACTGGGTCTGTAACAAATGACCAGCCATAAACACTACCTTGTACCTGGTTTGTAACAAATGACCAGCCATAAACATTACCTTGTACCGGGTCTGTAGTAAATGACCAGCCATAAACATTACCTTGTACCTGGTCTGTAGTAAATGACCAGCCATAAACACTACCTTGTACTGGGTTTGTAACAAATGACCAGCCATAAACACTACCTTGTACCGGGTCTGTAACAAATGACCAGCCATAAACATTACCTTGTACCTGGTCTGTAGTAAATGACCAGCCATAAACATTACCTTGTACTGGGTCTGTAACAAATGACCAGCCATAAACACTACCTTGTACCGGGTCTGTAACAAATGACCAGCCATAAACATTACCTTGTACCTGGTCTGTAGTAAATGACCAGCCATAAACACTACCTTGTACCGGGTCTGTAACAAATGACCAGCCATAAACACTACCTTGTACTGGGTCTGTAACAAATGACCAGCCATAAACACTACCTTGTACCTGGTCTGTAACAAATGACCAGCCTTAAACACTACCTTGTACTGGGTCTGTAACAAATGACCAGCCATAAACACTACCTTGTACCTGGTTTGTAACAAATGACCAGCCATAAACACTACCTTGTACCTGGTTTGTAACAAATGACCAGCCATAAACATTACCTTGTACCTGGTCTGTAACAAATGACCAGCCATAAACATTACTTTGTACCTGGTCTGTAACAAATGACCAGCCATAAACACTACCTTGTACCTGGTCTGTAACAAATGACCAGCCATAAACACTACCTTGTACCTGGTCTGTAACAAATGACCAGCCATAAACATTACCTTGTACCTGGTCTGTAACAAATGACCAGCCATAAACACTACCTTGTACCTGGTTTGTAACAAATGACCAGCCATAAACATTACCTTGTACCTGGTCTGTAACAAATGACCAGCCATAAACACTACCTTGTACCTGGTTTGTAACAAATGACCAGCCATAAACATTACCTTGTACCTGGTCTGTAACAAATGACCAGCCATAAACACTACCTTGTACCTGGTTTGTAACAAATGACCAGCCATAAACATTACTTTGTACCTGGTCTGTAACAAATGACCAGCCATAAACACTACCTTGTACCTGGTCTGTAACAAATGACCAGCCATAAACACTACCTTGTACCTGGTCTGTAACAAATGACCAGCCATAAACATTACCTTGTACCTGGTCTGTAACAAATGACCAGCCATAAACACTACCTTGTACCTGGTTTGTAACAAATGACCAGCCATAAACATTACCTTGTACTGGGTCTGTAACAAATGACCAGCCATAAACATTACCTTGTACCTGGTCTGTAACAAATGACCAGCCATAAACACTACCTTGTACCTGGTCTGTAACAAATGACCAGCCATAAACACTACCTTGTACCGGGTCTGTAACAAATGAATAGCCATAAACACTACCTTGTACCTGGTCTGTAACAAATGACCAGCCATAAACATTACCTTGTACCGGGTCTGTAGTAAATGACCAGCCATAAACACTACCTTGTACCTGGTCTGTAACAAATGACCAGCCATAAACACTACCTTGTACCTGGTTTGTAACAAATGACCAGCCATAAACACTACCTTGTACCTGGTTTGTAACAAATGACCAGCCATAAACACTACCTTGTACTGGGTCTGTAACAAATGACCAGCCATAAACACTACCTTGTACCTGGTCTGTAACAAATGACCAGCCATAAACACTACCTTGTACCTGGTCTGTAACAAATGACCAGCCATAAACACTACCTTGTACCGGGTCTGTAACAAATGACCAGCCATAAACACTACCTTGTACCTGGTCTGTAACAAATGACCAGCCTTAAACATTACCTTGTACTGGGTCTGTAACAAATGACCAGCCATAAACACTACCTTGTACCTGGTTTGTAACAAATGACCAGCCATAAACACTACCTTGTACCTGGTCTGTAGTAAATGACCAGCCATAAACATTACCTTGTACTGGGTCTGTAACAAATGACCAGCCATAAACACTACCTTGTACCTGGTCTGTAACAAATGACCAGCCATAAACACTACCTTGTACCTGGTTTGTAACAAATGACCAGCCATAAACACTACCTTGTACCTGGTTTGTAACAAATGACCAGCCATAAACACTACCTTGTACCTGGTCTGTAACAAATGACCAGCCATAAACACTACCTTGTACCTGGTCTGTAGTAAATGACCAGCCATAAACATTACCTTGTACCTGGTCTGTAACAAATGACCAGCCATAAACACTACCTTGTACCTGGTCTGTAACAAATGACCAGCCATAAACACTACCTTGTACCTGGTTTGTAACAAATGACCAGCCATAAACATTACCTTGTACCTGGTCTGTAACAAATGACCAGCCATAAACACTACCTTGTACCTGGTCTGTAACAAATGACCAGCCATAAACACTACCTTGTACCTGGTCTGTAACAAATGACCAGCCATAAACATTACCTTGTACCTGGTCTGTAACAAATGACCAGCCATAAACACTACCTTGTACCTGGTCTGTAACAAATGACCAGCCATAAACACTACCTTGTACCTGGTCTGTAACAAATGACCAGCCATAAACACTACCTTGTACTGGGTCTGTAACAAATGACCAGCCATAAACATTACCTTGTACTGGGTCTGTAACAAATGACCAGCCATAAACATTACCTTGTACCGGGTCTGTAGTAAATGACCAGCCATAAACATTACCTTGTACCGGGTCTGTAGTAAATGACCAGCCATAAACACTACCTTGTACCTGGTCTGTAACAAATGACCAGCCATAAACATTACCTTGTACTGGGTCTGTAACAAATGACCAGCCATAAACACTACCTTGTACCGGGTCTGTAACAAATGACCAGCCATAAACATTACTTTGTACCTGGTCTGTAACAAATGACCAGCCATAAACACTACCTTGTACCTGGTCTGTAACAAATGACCAGCCATAAACATTACCTTGTACCTGGTCTGTAACAAATGACCAGCCATAAACACTACCTTGTACCTGGTCTGTAGTAAATGACCAGCCATAAACACTACCTTGTACTGGGTCTGTAACAAATGACCAGCCTTAAACACTACCTTGTACCGGGTCTGTAACAAATGACCAGCCATAAACACTACCTTGTACCTGGTTTGTAACAAATGACCAGCCATAAACACTACCTTGTACCTGGTCTGTAACAAATGACCAGCCATAAACACTACCTTGTACCTGGTCTGTAACAAATGACCAGCCTTAAACACTACCTTGTACCTGGTCTGTAACAAATGACCAGCCATAAACACTACCTTGTACCTGGTTTGTAACAAATGACCAGCCATAAACACTACCTTGTACTGGGTCTGTAACAAATGACCAGCCATAAACACTACCTTGTACTGGGTCTGTAACAAATGACCAGCCATAAACACTACCTTGTACCTGGTCTGTAACAAATGACCAGCCATAAACACTACCTTGTACTGGGTCTGTAACAAATGACCAGCCATAAACACTACCTTGTACTGGGTCTGTAACAAATGACCAGCCTTAAACACTACCTTGTACCTGGTCTGTAACAAATGACCAGCCATAAACACTACCTTGTACCTGGTCTGTAACAAATGACCAGCCTTAAACACTACCTTGTACTGGGTCTGTAACAAATGACCAGCCATAAACATTACCTTGTACCTGGTCTGTAACAAATGACCAGCCATAAACACTACCTTGTACCTGGTCTGTAACAAATGACCAGCCATAAACACTACCTTGTACCTGGTCTGTAACAAATGACCAGCCATAAACACTACCTTGTACCTGGTCTGTAACAAATGACCAGCCATAAACACTACCTTGTACCTGGTCTGTAACAAATGACCAGCCATAAACACTACCTTGTACTGGGTCTGTAACAAATGACCAGCCATAAACACTACCTTGTACCTGGTCTGTAACAAATGACCAGCCTTAAACACTACCTTGTACTGGGTCTGTAACAAATGACCAGCCATAAACACTACCTTGTACTGGGTCTGTAACAAATGACCAGCCATAAACACTACCTTGTACCTGGTCTGTAGTAAATGACCAGCCATAAACACTACCTTGTACCTGGTCTGTAGTAAATGACCAGCCTTAAACACTACCTTGTACCTGGTCTGTAACAAATGACCAGCCATAAACACTACCTTGTACCTGGTCTGTAACAAATGACCAGCCATAAACACTACCTTGTACCTGGTTTGTAACAAATGACCAGCCATAAACACTACCTTGTATCTGGTCTGTAACAAATGACCAGCCATAAACATTACCTTGTACTGGGTCTGTAGTAAATGACCAGCCATAAACACTACCTTGTACCTGGTTTGTAACAAATGACCAGCCATAAACACTACCTTGTACCTGGTTTGTAACAAATGACCAGCCATAAACACTACCTTGTACCTGGTTTGTAACAAATGACCAGCCATAAACACTACCTTGTACCTGGTTTGTAACAAATGACCAGCCATAAACACTACCTTGTACCTGGTCTGTAACAAATGACCAGCCATAAACACTACCTTGTACCTGGTCTGTAACAAATGACCAGCCATAAACACTACCTTGTACCTGGTCTGTAACAAATGACCAGCCATAAACACTACCTTGTACCTGGTCTGTAGTAAATGACCAGCCATAAACACTACCTTGTACTGGGTTTGTAACAAATGACCAGCCATAAACATTACCTTGTACCTGGTCTGTAGTAAATGACCAGCCATAAACACTACCTTGTACCTGGTTTGTAACAAATGACCAGCCATAAACATTACCTTGTACCTGGTCTGTAGTAAATGACCAGCCATAAACACTACCTTGTACCTGGTTTGTAACAAATGACCAGCCATAAACACTACCTTGTACTGGGTCTGTAACAAATGACCAGCCATAAACATTACCTTGTACCTGGTCTGTAACAAATGACCAGCCATAAACACTACCTTGTACCTGGTTTGTAACAAATGACCAGCCATAAACATTACCTTGTACTGGGTCTGTAACAAATGACCAGCCATAAACATTACCTTGTACCTGGTCTGTAACAAATGACCAGCCATAAACACTACCTTGTACCTGGTCTGTAACAAATGACCAGCCATAAACACTACCTTGTACCTGGTCTGTAACAAATGACCAGCCATAAACACTACCTTGTACCTGGTCTGTAACAAATGACCAGCCATAAACACTACCTTGTACCTGGTCTGTAGTAAATGACCAGCCATAAACATTACCTTGTACCTGGTTTGTAACAAATGACCAGCCATAAACATTACCTTGTACCTGGTCTGTAGTAAATGACCAGCCATAAACATTACCTTGTACCTGGTCTGTAACAAATGACCAGCCATAAACATTACCTTGTACCTGGTCTGTAACAAATGACCAGCCATAAACACTACCTTGTACCTGGTCTGCAACAAATGACCAGCCATAAACATTACCTTGTACCTGGTCTGTAACAAATGACCAGCCTTAAACACTACCTTGTACCTGGTCTGTAACAAATGACCAGCCATAAACACTACCTTGTACCTGGTCTGTAACAAATGACCAGCCATAAACATTACCTTGTACCTGGTCTGTAGTAAATGACCAGCCATAAACACTACCTTGTACCTGGTTTGTAACAAATGACCAGCCATAAACACTACCTTGTACCGGGTCTGTAACAAATGACCAGCCATAAACACTACCTTGTACCTGGTTTGTAACAAATGACCAGCCATAAACATTACTTTGTACCTGGTCTGTAACAAATGACCAGCCATAAACACTACCTTGTACCTGGTTTGTAACAAATGACCAGCCATAAACATTACTTTGTACCTGGTCTGTAACAAATGACCAGCCATAAACATTACCTTGTACCTGGTTTGTAACAAATGACCAGCCATAAACATTACCTTGTACCTGGTCTGTAGTAAATGACCAGCCATAAACATTACCTTGTACCTGGTCTGTAACAAATGACCAGCCATAAACATTACCTTGTACCTGGTCTGTAACAAATGACCAGCCATAAACACTACCTTGTACCTGGTCTGCAACAAATGACCAGCCATAAACATTACCTTGTACCTGGTCTGTAACAAATGACCAGCCTTAAACACTACCTTGTACCTGGTCTGTAACAAATGACCAGCCATAAACACTACCTTGTACCTGGTCTGTAACAAATGACCAGCCATAAACATTACCTTGTACCTGGTCTGTAGTAAATGACCAGCCATAAACACTACCTTGTACCTGGTTTGTAACAAATGACCAGCCATAAACACTACCTTGTACCGGGTCTGTAACAAATGACCAGCCATAAACACTACCTTGTACCTGGTTTGTAACAAATGACCAGCCATAAACATTACTTTGTACCTGGTCTGTAACAAATGACCAGCCATAAACACTACCTTGTACCTGGTTTGTAACAAATGACCAGCCATAAACACTACCTTGTACTGGGTCTGTAACAAATGACCAGCCATAAACACTACCTTGTACCTGGTCTGTAACAAATGACCAGCCATAAACACTACCTTGTACCTGGTCTGTAACAAATGACCAGCCATAAACACTACCTTGTACCGGGTCTGTAACAAATGACCAGCCATAAACACTACCTTGTACCTGGTCTGTAACAAATGACCAGCCATAAACATTACCTTGTACTGGGTCTGTAACAAATGACCAGCCATAAACACTACCTTGTACCTGGTTTGTAACAAATGACCAGCCATAAACACTACCTTGTACCTGGTCTGTAGTAAATGACCAGCCATAAACACTACCTTGTACCTGGTCTGTAACAAATGACCAGCCATAAACACTACCTTGTACTGGGTCTGTAACAAATGACCAGCCATAAACATTACCTTGTACTGGGTCTGTAACAAATGACCAGCCATAAACACTACCTTGTACCTGGTCTGTAACAAATGACCAGCCATAAACACTACCTTGTACCTGGTCTGTAACAAATGACCAGCCATAAACATTACCTTGTACTGGGTCTGTAACAAATGACCAGCCATAAACACTACCTTGTACCGGGTCTGTAGTAAATGACCAGCCATAAACACTACCTTGTACCTGGTTTGTAGTAAATGACCAGCCATAAACACTACCTTGTACCTGGTCTGTAACAAATGACCAGCCATAAACACTACCTTGTACCTGGTCTGTAGTAAATGACCAGCCATAAACATTACCTTGTACTGGGTCTGTAACAAATGACCAGCCATAAACACTACCTTGTACCTGGTCTGTAGTAAATGACCAGCCATAAACATTACCTTGTACTGGGTCTGTAACAAATGACCAGCCATAAACACTACCTTGTACCTGGTCTGTAGTAAATGACCAGCCATAAACATTACCTTGTACTGGGTCTGTAGTAAATGACCAGCCATAAACATTACCTTGTACCTGGTCTGTAACAAATGAATAGCCATAAACATTACCTTGTACTGGGTCTGTAACAAATGACCAGCCATAAACACTACCTTGTACCTGGTTTGTAACAAATGACCAGCCATAAACATTACCTTGTACCTGGTCTGTAACAAATGACCAGCCATAAACACTACCTTGTACCTGGTCTGTAGTAAATGACCAGCCATAAACACTACCTTGTACTGGGTCTGTAACAAATGACCAGCCATAAACACTACCTTGTACCTGGTCTGTAACAAATGACCAGCCATAAACATTACCTTGTACCGGGTCTGTAACAAATGACCAGCCATAAACATTACCTTGTACTGGGTCTGTAACAAATGACCAGCCATAAACACTACCTTGTACTGGGTCTGTAACAAATGACCAGCCTTAAACACTACCTTGTACCTGGTCTGTAACGTGAAGAGCCATAAACACTACCTTCTACCCAGTCTGTAACAAATGACCAGCCATAAACACTGCTTTGTACCGGGTCTGTAACAAATGAATAGCCATAAACACTACCCAGTCTGTAACAAATAAACAGCCATGATATATTTTTGCATACATTCCCTCATTATATGCTATGATGTGCCAAACTCAATACATTTCCATTGTGGTGCATTCTTCAATAAGAGTACTCAATGTCATCGTGTTGTAAGTATACTGCACAGCCTGAAAGATATTAGTCTCAGTAATTATTTCACACTTCCAAACTCAATGTATGGCCACATGACTTTGACGGGAATAGACAGCCAAAGGACATGTAGGAAAAACACAAGGATCTTCTAGTCAGGCAAGGCTATGGAAATAACTATGGACACACCCACACCAACAGCCTATGGACACACTCATAGCAACAACCCATATAACTATGGACACACCCATAGCAACAACCCCTATAACTATGGACACACCCATAGCAACAACCAATATAACTATGGACATACCCAGAGCAACAACCTATATAACTATGGACACACTCATAGCAACAACCAATATAACTATGGACACACTCATAGCAACAACCAATATAACTATGGACACACTCATAGCAACAACCAATATAACTATGGACACACTCATAGCAACAACCTATATAACTATGGACACACTCATAGCAACAACCAATATAACTATGGACACACTCATAGCAACAACCTATATAACTATGGACACACTCATAGCAACAACCTATATAACTATGGACACACTCATAGCAACAACCAATATAACTATGGACACACCCATAGCAACTACCTATATAACTATGGACACACTCATAGCAACAACCTATAAACCTATGGACACACTCATAGTGATAACCAATATAACTATGGACACACCCATAGCACTGTTGAACCTTTACTAGATCACATCAAAATGCCACAGACTAGTTTTCAACTTTCTAAGGTCACAGAACAACAAGTAACCTCTGCCTTATCGGCATTGCCATCCAATAAGTCTTCATCACCAAATGATATTAACTGTAAGTTAATCAAACTGTCAATTCCAGCTATTGTTCCTTCATTGACATGTATATTTAACAAGTCTATTTCTCAGGGTATTGTACCAACTGATTGGAAAAAAGCTACAATTATTCCAATTTATAAAAAGGGCAAGCGTGATAAACAAGATGTTTCCAATTACCGCCCTATTTCTCTACTCCCCACTCTCTCAAAAGTTCTTGAACGTTTAGTCTGCAATCAACTTATTAGTTACTTAGATTCAAATAATATCCTCCATCCAACTTTTTCTGGTTTCCGTCCAAAACATTCGACAGCTACATTATTACAGCGTATGTGTGATGATATACTTGATAACATGTTCAATAGGAAAATTTCATCTCTTCTTATGTTAGACCTTTCAAAGGCGTTTGATTCAGTCAATCACACTATCCTTCTCAGTAAACTTCAACGTTACAACTTTCATCCATCTGCAGTTCAGTGGTTCAGAAGTTACCTATCAGGTAGAACTCAAAGTGTAAAAGTTGGCAACATATCTTCAAATTGTATTCAGGTCAAAACTGGAGTACCTCAAGGCAGTGTCTGTGGACCTTTATTATTTGCACTATATATTAATGACCTTCCTACTTGGCTTCACTCAAACACTCCAATTTATGGTTTTGCAGATGACATCAATATTCTGAAAAACAGTACCATTGCCGATATTGATGTACTTCACAATGACTTAAAATACGAAATTAATCGTTTAACTACATGGTTCCTTGCAAATGCTTTGAAACCAAATATCTCTAAATATCAGTATATGTTCTTCGGTACACGTCAACAACTAAAGAAAATACCAAATCACATTAATTCTCTGTCCTTTCAAGATATTACTATCAAAGCTACTAAGTCTGCTACCTGCTTAGGCTTGAAACTGGACCCTGAACTCAGTTGGTCAAACCATGTGTCTTATCTCCGTAGGGCATGTGGTTTCCGTCTAACAAGACTGGCACGTGTTAGGCGTTGTATACCGGAAAAAGTCAGAAAGAATGTAATAGCTGCTACTGTCTTCTCCCTTTTAGACTACTGTGACACAGTCTTTTCTAATTGTAATCTCACTTTGAAAAGTAGTCTTCAAGGTATCATAAATTTTGCTGTACGAATTCAATGTGGCCTTAAAAAATCAGACCATGTAACACTTGCCAGAAATTCTCTAAATTGGCCAACTATTCAGGAAAGACACGATCAACACTTCAAAAATATTGTCAGTAAATGTATAAGCAAAAAAGTACCACTCTATTTATCTGATCTTGTCACCAAAAACTCAACAATACACCAATACAATACTCGGACCAAATACCACATTCCAAAGGCACACAGTCATTCTTTCAAATACCGCTCATGTATTTCCGCAAATACGACTACTTAGTAAACACTTAGTTTTTAATGTCTTAAACCGTTTTTAACTTCATAATTCTAGCATCTCTTGTGTTTTACTTTTTATAACTTTTATTTTATCTTTGTACTCTGCCCTGTAAATTTTGTTACTCTCCCATATTTTTAAATTATGTGTCTTTGTATTTTAACGTATGTTTTGTATTTTTATATTCAATGCATGAAAATCCATTTATGGATGCATTGACCTAGAGTAATAAATCAAAAAATCAATCAAATCAAATCAAATCAAATAGCAACACCCTATATAACTATGGACACACTCATAGCAACAACCTATATAACTATGGACACACCCATACCAACAACCAATATAACTATGGACACACTCATAGTGATAACCTATATAACTATGGACACACTCATAGCAACAACCTATATAACTATGGACACACCCATACCAACAACCAATATAACTATGGACACACTCATAGTGATAACCTATATAACTATGGACACACTCATAGCAACAACCTATATAACTATGGACACACTCATAGCAACAACCAATATAACTATATGGACACACTCATAGCAACACCCTATATAACTATGGACACACTCATAGCAACAACCAATATAACTATGGACACACTCATAGCAACAACCTATATAACTATGGACACACTCATAGCACCAATCAATATAACTATGGACACACTCATAGCAACAACCTATATAACTATGGACACACCCATAGCAACACCCTATATAACTATGGACACACTCATAGCAACAACCTATATAACTATGGACACACTCATAGCAACAACCTATATAACTATGGACACACTCATAGTGATAACCTATATAACTATGGACACACTCATAGCAACAACCAATATAACTATGGACACACCCATAGCAACAACCAATATAACTATGGACACACTCATACCAACAACCTATATAACTATGGACACACTCATAGCAACAACCTATATAACTATGGACACACTCATAGTGATAACCTATATAACTATGGACACACCCATAGCAACAACCTATATAACTATGGACACACTCATAGTGATAACCTATATAACTATGGACACACTCATAGTGATAACCTATATAACTATGGACACACTCATAGCAACAACCTATATAACCATGGACACACTCATAGTGATAACCTATATAACTATGGACACACCCATAGCAACAACCTATATAACTATGGACACACTCATAGTGATAACCTATATAACTATGGACACACTCATGGTGATAACCTATATAACTATGGACACACTCATAGCAACAACCAATATAACTATGGACACACTCATAGCAACACCCTATATAACTATGGACACACTCATAGCAACAACCAATATAACTATGGACACACTCATAGCAACACCCTATATAACTATGGACACACTCATAGCAACAACCTATATAACTATGGACACACCCATAGTGATAACCTATATAACTATGGACACACTCATAGCAACAACCAATATAACTATGGACACACTCATAGCAACAACCAATATAACTGGACACACTCATAGCAACAACCTATATAACTATGGACACACTCATAGCAACAACCAATATAACTATGGACACACTCATAGCAACACCCTATATAACTATGGACACACTCATAGCAACAACCTATATAACTATGGACACACTCATAGCAACAACCTATATAACTATGGACACACTCATAGCAACAACCAATATAACTATGGACACACTCATAGCAACACCCTATATAACTATGGACACACTCATAGCAACAACCTATATAACTATGGACACACCCATAGTGATAACCTATATAACTATGGACACACTCATAGTAACAACCAATATAACTATGGACACACTCATAGCAACAACCTATATAACTGGACACACTCATAGCAACAACCAATATAACTATGGACACACTCATAGCAACAATCTATATAAATATGGACACACTCATAGTGATAACCTATATAACTATGGACACACCCATAGCAACACCCTATATAACTATGGACACACTCATAGCAACAACCTATATAACTATGGACACACCCATAGCAACACCCTATATAACTATGGACACACTCATAGCAACAACCAATATAACTATGGACACACTCATAGCAACAACCAATATAACTATGGACACACTCATAGCAACAACCAATATAACTATGGACACACTCATAGTGATAACCTATATAACTATGGACACACCCATAGCAACACCCTATATAACTATGGACACACTCATAGCAACAACCTATATAACTATGGACACACCCATAGCACCAACCAATATAACTATGGACACACTCATAGCAACAACCAATTTAACTATGGACACACTCATAGCAACAACCAATATAACTATGGACACACTCATAGCAACAACCAATATAACTATGGACACACTCATAGTGATAACCTATATAACTATGGACACACCCATAGCAACAACCTATATAACTATGGACATACTTATAGCAACAACCTATATAACTATGGACACACCCATAGCAACACCCTATATAACTATGGACACACTCATAGCAACAACCTATATAACTATGGACACACCCATAGCAACAACCAATATAACTATGGACACACTCATAGCAACAACCTATATAACTATGGACACACCCATAGCAACACCCTATATAACTATGGACACACTCATAGCAACAACCTATATAACTATGGACACACTCATAGCAACAACCAATATAACTATGGACACACCCATAGCAACAACCAATATAACTATGGACACACTCATAGCAACAACCTATATAACTATGGACACACTCATAGCAACACCCTATATAACTATGGACACACTCATAGCAACAACCTATATAACTATGGACACACCCATAGTGATAACCTATATAACTATGGACACACTCATAGCAACAACCAATATAACTATGGACACACTCATAGCAACAACCTATATAACTGGACACACTCATAGCAACAACCAATATAACTATGGACACACTCATAGCAACAATCTATATAAATATGGACACACTCATAGTGATAACCTATATAACTATGGACACACCCATAGCAACACCCTATATAACTATGGACACACTCATAGCAACAACCTATATAACTATGGACACACCCATAGCAACACCCTATATAACTATGGACACACTCATAGCAACAACCAATATAACTATGGACACACTCATAGCAACAACCAATATAACTATGGACACACTCATAGCAACAACCAATATAACTATGGACACACTCATAGTGATAACCTATATAACTATGGACACACCCATAGCAACACCCTATATAACTATGGACACACTCATAGCAACAACCTATATAACTATGGACACACCCATAGCACCAACCAATATAACTATGGACACACTCATAGCAACAACCAATTTAACTATGGACACACTCATAGCAACAACCAATATAACTATGGACACACTCATAGCAACAACCAATATAACTATGGACACACTCATAGTGATAACCTATATAACTATGGACACACCCATAGCAACAACCTATATAACTATGGACATACTCATAGCAACAACCTATATAACTATGGACACACCCATAGCAACACCCTATATAACTATGGACACACTCATAGCAACAACCTATATAACTATGGACACACCCATAGCAACAACCAATATAACTATGGACACACTCATAGCAACAACCTATATAACTATGGACACACCCATAGCAACACCCTATATAACTATGGACACACTCATAGCAACAACCTATATAACTATGGACACACTCATAGCAACAACCAATATAACTATGGACACACCCATAGCAACAACCAATATAACTATGGACACACTCATAGCAACAACCTATATAACTATGGACACACTCATAGCAACAACCTATATAACTATGGACACACTCATAGCACCAATCTATATAACTATGGACATACCCAGAGCAACAACCAATATAACTATGGACACACCCATAGCAACAACCTATAAAACTATGGACACACTCATAGCAACAACCTATATAACTATGGACACACTCATAGCCACAACCTATATAACTATGGACACACTCATAGCCACAACCTATATAACTATGGACACACTCATAGCAACAACCTATATAACTATGGACACACTCATAGCAACAACCTATATAACTATGGACACACTCATAGCAACAACCAATATAACTATGGACACACCCATAGCAACAACCAATATAACTATGGACACACTCATAGCAACAACCTATATAACTATGGACACACTCATAGCAACAACCAATATAACTATGGACACACTCATAGCAACAACCAATATAACTATGGACACACTCATAGCAACAACCAATATAACTATGGACACACTCATAGTGATAACCTATATAACTATGGACACACCCATAGCAACAACCTATATAACTATGGACACACTCATAGCGATAACCTATATAACTATGGACACACTCATAGTGATAACCTATATAACTATGGACACACCCATAGCAACAACCTATATAACTATGGACACACCCATAGCAACAACCAATATAACTATGGACACACTCATAGCAACAACCTATATAACTATGGACACACCCATAGCAACAACCTATATAACTATGGACACACTCATAGCGATAACCTATATAGCTATGGACACACTCATAGTGATAACCTATATAACTATGGACACACCCATAGCAACAACCTATATAACTATGGACACACCCATACCAACAACCTATATAACTATGGACACACTCATAGCAACAACCAATATAACTATGGACACACCCATAGCAACAACCAATATAACTATGGACACACTCATAGCAACAACCTATATAACTATGGACACACCCATAGCAACAACCAATATAACTATGGACACACTCATAGCAACAACCTATATAACTATGGACACACCCATAGCAACAACCTATATAATTATGGACACACTCATAGTGATAACCTATATAACTATATATGGACACACTCATAGCAACAACCAATATAACTATGGACACACCCATAGCAACAACCTATATAACTATGGACACACTCATAGTGATAACCTATATAACTATGGACACACCCATAGCAACAACCAATATAACTATGGACACACTCATAGCAACAACCTATATAACTATGGACACACTCATAGTGATAACCTATATAACTATGGACACACCCATAGCAACAACCTATAAACCTATGGACACACTCATAGTGATAACCTATATAACTATGGACACACTCATAGCAACAACCAATATAACTATGGACACACTCATAGCAACAACCTATATAACTATGGACACACTCATACCAACAACCTATATAACTATGGACACACTCATAGCAACAACCAATATAACTATGGACACACTCATAGCAACAACCAATATAACTATGGACACACTCATAGCAACAACCAATATAACTATGGACACACTCATAGCAACAACCTATATAACTATGGACACACTCATAGCAACACCCTATATAACTATGGACACACTCATAGCAACACCCTATATAACTATATGGACACACTCATAGCAACACTTTATAGGACATACACAATTTGTTATGGTTAATGTATGTACTGAATTGTATTGAAATTGAAGCATGCAGTCGTAAGATATAGCCTAATTACCAAGAATGATTAATTATGCAAATTATTCATTAACACTGAAAGGTAGACCAACAAGCTTTACAGGACATATGTGATTGTTATGGTTAACGTGTGTACTGAATTATATTGGAATTGAAGTATGTATTCTTAAGATATAGCCTAATTACCGAAAATCATTAATTATATAACTATGGACACACTCATAGCAACAACCTATATAACTATGGACACACTCATAGCAACAACCAATATAACTATGGACACACTCATAGCAACAACCAATATAACTATGGACACACTCATAGTGATAACCTATATAACTATGGACACACTCATACCAACAACCTATATAACTATGGACACACTCATAGCAACAACCCTATATAACTATGGACACACTCATAGCAACAACCAATATAACTATGGACACACTCATAGCAACAACCAATATAACATGTAACAAAGAATTCAAAATCGGAACAGTTGCGGGGCAAAGTGCTAGATCTAGCACTTCGCCATTTTTTGACAAAGTGCTAGATCTAGCACTTTAGCGAAAAGTGGCGAAGTGCTAGATCTAGCACTTCAACAAAGAGTGGCAAAGTGCTAGGTCGTCGGTAAATATGTCATGTTATACCGGTAATGGACATGTTATTACTCTCAGTGTAAAATGTTACTTCCCGTGTTAACGACCTTAGAGTTTGATTTTCCGTATGTTTTGCCAATGCACAAACAAGTTTCTACTTCGTAATTTTCAGTAACGTTCAGTTTTGTATTTTTTCGATGTTCTATGCGGCGAAAACTACAGCACGTGGTCGTTTCCCTTCCACGTTTCGTAATCCTTACAACGGCTTGACACCACTACCAACAACCGCAGACCGCCATTTTGACAGCTGTCACGTCAAATAACGCACTCCCATATACAGTCGAAACTACGAACATTTTGTTCGGCGTGCGTCACAGACTTCAACTATAGCACGCAGTCATTTCGTCGGAACCACGTTTCGTACTCCGTAGTTGACAACGGCGTGACACCACACAGTCGAAACTTCGAAGATTTCAGGAAGTAGAAACATTTAGTTCGGCGTGTGTCACAGACTTCATACTGCAGATTTAATGGCAGTGACATTTGTAACATTGCATGACAAAGATATAATATAAAGGAAAACTGAATTTCTTGGTGTGTGTGTGTGTGTGTGGGGGGGGGTTAGTGTGTCTAGATGCGAGAGCGAAGATTTTTCTTGATCGTTGAACACGAAAATAAAGTCTGGGTGTAAGTTTATATCATGTTCACTATATTTCTATTGAATAGATTCACTTCTTTCAGTATTATCAGATCGTTTATAGATGACAAAAAATATTGCTATCGAAAACGTAAGTGCGAAAACATATTCGTGTGAACAATTTTAATTTCAGCCCTTCATTGCTGTAAATATTTTGATAGAAATCTATAAATAACCCGTCACTACTGTTTTGTAAATTCCATGTACTTGGTACTGCCAACTTCTTTATTGAAAACAACGACAATAAATAATCCATGACTTCGCCAGATCTCAAGTAAACCATCACATTACTGTTTACTGATTTTTTTTGCATTCCTAGACAATCACCAACTTCAATATCGTCCCTTATGTAATTCCTGGTCGCTCAGAAATTATACTCCAATGTGGGATAAAGATTTCAGTGATTTTCAAATTTATTTCAAGACGTTATGATTGATATATCTTTCCCGCTCTAAAATAGACATGGTATAAGAAATACTGAGTGGCTAGTCCTTGTTTACAGAGTAGATTGCAGATTCTGAAGTACAGTCCCGCCCACAGGCACTCCCGAGATATGTATGATATCAGAATGTTTCTATCAGAATACAATACAATGTCGATAATATCGATGATATTGACGTGTTTTAGCCAATTGTATATGAAAGGGGTAAAATAATAACACTTGTTTCTGTGATCGCGCAAGTCCATCCAAGGTATTGACAAGGCATGTTTGTAACAGAACACACAACCCCCGGGACACAACCGTACGTACGGCAACGTGAAGTTTCAACCGGCCGTTTTACTCGGCAAACATTTAACAAACTTCAGATAAATCGTGTCGTTGTTACAATCGGCCAAAGATAAGTTTTGGAGTCGATCGTGCGCCACACGACCATGTACACGGACTACTGACATGGCGCGCGCATGTATGTGACATTTATCGACCACGTTATATCAAGCCGTTGGAGGCGCTTCGTTGTTTACAGTCCCGCACTTCGTTGTTTTCTGGCGAAGTGCTAGATCTAGCACTTCGGCGAAAACTGACGAAGTGCTAGATCTAGCACTTTGTCAAAAAGTGGCGAAGTGCTAGATCTAGCACTTTGCCCCGCAACTGTTCAATTTTGGACCATTTAGCTACCTCCCCAGTCCCATGACGATAAAGACGTAATTACATGTAAGTGTTGACAACATTCAATGCATGGTCAGTGAATAGCTCTGCCAGTATCATATACCCAACGTGATTGGGTGAAATTACTCACTTTTTTGTAAGCTGCGATCCTATTGGTCATATATGACGTAGTGACCTAATTACATTAATTATTTCACAACATGGCGACTTGTAAAAAGACTAGCGTAGCGATCACACTTGGAGGTTGGAATGCGCCGTATACAGTCATCTTATGAAGGGAAATATACATTTTTAGCAATGCTACATTCCTAGAAAGAATACTGATGTTTCTGTGATGTAAATAGCAGATTGAATTACGACATACCGTCATAGGAAGAATTGAAGCTTCGTATGTTGATGTGAGTCCACCCACGTGGAATATGTTTACAGTTACACATCGTTGTATGTACATGTACTACAAAGTATATACCAATGCATGCCAAGTCAGTCATTTTCTAAATCCTCCAAAATAATATAGATTAAAAAATGAAATTCTTCAGTTGTCCCCCCCCCCCTATTTTGAACTAAATCCCAAAAAAATTTATGCAAAAAGGGGGGGGGATCAATCATTATAAGGTGTATTATCATTCGTATGTAGCCTGCACAACTTCAAATTTATTGTGAGGGAAACCCCCAGCTGTTGTCCCATGAGAGTTACATGAATTTTGATTAAAAGTATACCTTGTCAATCATTTATTAGCTTAGGTATCATACTGCCTTATCATTGGTATGAATATTATACAAACGCTAACTTGTTGCCAAGTAGACCTCTGTAGTAGACCGACTACTTTTGCGACAGTCCCAAGAGAATTACGTGAATAAATTACGTGCTTGTCAATCATTCAACTCTCATTACAATGCAGTCTCATTATTGCCCCAACACACATTAGCACTGGCGGTGTCTCAAAGGGGGCAAACATCTTTGGCGGTACGTCAAAATAACGATGAATAAACAATGCAAGGTCAGATTGTGAATGAATTTTTAGGCGCATGAATGCGGAAGAACGGGAAGAACAAAAATTTCATTCGTCACATACCAGGAGGGGGGGGGGGGGGGGGGCGGTTTCCCGTAACTTTGCCAAAAGTCGACATTGTAAAAAAGAAAGGCCTGGGCGCTTGCCCGTGTGAGGGCGCAAACCCGAGGAATTACTTATAATATATATATACACACACACAAAATACACAAGTTATGGTACGGAGCCGTTACTCAGAGTTTCACGCTTGAATGCGATCTTCGGACAAAGATCAATTACTACCAAACCAGAGTGACTGTAGAGTTTCAATTACTACCAAACCAGAGTGACTAGTTTCAATTACTACCAAACCAGAGTGACTATAGCATTTCAATTACTACCAAACCAGAGTGACTATAGTTTCAATTAGTCACCACAATATTTTTTACATCTCACTCAGTATTTTTTGTCATGAATAACACAAACAAAATGCAGACACTGATAGCATGCACGTACATAAAATGTTACAAATTATTCTGTGTGAACACAATTAAACAGTTTTGAATTTGAGTCTTTCTTGTTTCATCCAACAGTGATGTTGATTTGTGCTCACACGGAGGTAATTATCATGCCACTCAATTGAAACTCTATGGACACTCTAGTGTGGTAGTAACACCTTATGTATGCTTAGATGTTATTCTCCAATATTTTTCTTATGTTCAGCCAAGGAAAATGAGTGACCTAATTAGGGGCCTTTGTCACTACAAGTTGTTGTTGTTAGACTCCTAGTGACAACCCTTAGGTCATGAGTATTTTTCAGTTGAATAAAAAAAAATATTGGCAAATAATATAATTACACCAACACCAGTAATATCAAAGAAAAATCAGGGAAAGTAATGGCAATTTTGAACATTTTGACTCATATTTCACACACAGTATGTAGACACTTGATGTTTTGACATAAACGTGCACTGTCATGACATAGAATGACCAGAGTATATATTCCATATTTTTTGTTCAACTTGGATCATGCATGGAATAAATCATGTCATTGAATCATTATGTATCAAATCTGAATGCCAGAACACATACACTGTAGGTATGTATGGTTATTAATACCTTTTATACATTTATTTACTCATCAGCTGGTCATCATGTACCCAAGGAAGTGATGCTAATAGTGGCACCATTTACTTTACATCGCGATCCCACCTACTGCTCAGATCCAGAAGTCTTTGATCCTGACAGATTCTTGTCCAAGAATTCTTCAGGCCGCCATCCATATTCGTATGTACCTTTCTCAGCTGGATTGAGAAATTGTATTGGTATAAGTATCAAATGCTGTAATACTAATTAAGTTTTGTATCAGTGATATTATATTGTTTGTATGCATTGCCAGGGACTAGTTGATTCCTTTCTATTCTTTCAAAGTGCCTCTGTCTGTCTGTCTGTCTGTCTGTCTGTCTGTCTCTCTCTCTCTCTCTCTCTCTCTCTCTCTCTCTCTCTCTCTCTCTCTCTCCAGTAATTGAAATTCTAACACATGATGAGTCAAGATTTGATTGCGTAAAGCTGATATCACCTTGACCAAACAGAATCAAGAATTACTGGGAAATAATCTATGAGTTGATATTGCAGGTCAAAAGTTTGCCATGTATGAAGAGAAAGTCGTATTGTCATCAATGTTGAGAAACTTCAATATATCAGAGTCTATTATTAGATTTTAGACTGAATCTTAGATTTCAGATCATACTATTCGATAAACACTGCTGTCAAGGGGGGGGGGGGGTGCACGGGGAATCGGAGACGACTAACATTATATTTCAAAATTATATGTTAGATTGTAAGTTATATTTTATACGATATTATCGCATAGTAATACTGTAGGCCACAGTTCGGGCTTCTGGGCGATCAGTGATTTATCATATAAAAGATGCTAATACTATTATTTTCTGTGAGCCTCCTCCAAGATTTCAGACAATATTGTTTGATAAAAAAAACCTATTGCGGTGGTCTGGTTGATGAGCAATGCCCAATAATACAGTATAATATTAGTTGTTAGACTTTAACTTATATTTTAGACAGTGTTATCCGATAAAAAATGTTCGTTATGGTCCGAGTAAAAAGCAAGGTCTAATATTAGAGAAATTAGACTCTCACTTAAATCATGCAGACTCATACATACATACATACATACATACATACATACATACATACATACATACATACATACATACATACATACATACATACATACACACACACACACACAGACAGACAGACAGACAGACAGACAGACAGACAGACAGACAGACACACAGACAGACAGACAGACAGACAGACAGCCAGACAGACAGACAGACAGACAGACAGACAGACAGACAGACAGACATACATACATACATACATACATACATACATACATACATACATACATACATATACATACATTATACATACATACATACATACATACATACATACATACATACAAACAAATAATCAAACACAAATACACAATCATTTCTAAAGTGAACCATTCTTGTTTGGGACTACATAACAGGGCTATATTGCACTTTTCCTATCATGTCACTGTGGAACTGTCATGGCTCTCCCAGTCAGTCCACAGGCTATCCCATACATAGCACCTACAGGCTCTGTGTGAGTAAACGTCTCCGACTGTTCAAGGTGTTACTCCAGGCCGAGTCACCAAAATTCGCACTGGTCTTGTGAGTGACACACAACTGAGTGATACAGCCTACCCATTGACACCCAACCTGGGTTTGAGTTTGTCAGAGAAATATATGTATCTCCTGTTCCCAATGGGCTTTGAACCCAAGACGTGAATCTAAGTGTTGCGTTTCATCGTCGGATCAAATTTGTTGCATGTGTAACAAGTGCATTTAAGCTTATCTTTCAATTTTTCATTCATTTATATACACACTGCCTTCATTAATTATTTTGTATGGGCATGGTATTTCTGTTATTGTACATGTTGATTTTGTGTCAGGTGACACGTTTTTTGGCACCCTACTATTTTTGTCACCCAAAGTTATACATTTAGCACAGCCTTTTCACCACAAGATGATGTTTGCTGATACACACACAGACACACACACACACACACACACATTATTGAACCTGAGATGTTCAGTTGTGATAATAACAATAACTTTATTTACAACAAAAAATAACAAATAATAATTTGAATAATAACAAAAATAATAATAATATTAATATAATAATACAATTTAATAGTATAAGTACAAAGTATTCCAGGTGAAGAAAGTTTAATCTAAGGTATTATCAAAAGCTGTCACTGACCTTACAAGTTACAAAATTTGACCACATTTTCATGAAATAGTATCACAGTAGGAATGAGTTGACTGATTCATCTCATAGCGTCAGAAACTTGGTAAACTATGAGACCTTTGAACAAGTGACCTAACAGCCTGAATAGAACCACTTTTTTTTTTTTTTTCATGACTGTGTAAAAGTGGTTCTGCTGTTCAGCTCTTCCACTGTACAGTTTCATTTTAGCAGTGTAATAAAATAGTTAGTGGTATCACACTATAGAACACATTTCACACAGAAAGTTGATAAAATATTGTACATTTATATTACAGTCACCATATTAAAAAAATTCTATTTTAACCCTAATTTTGCATATCTAAAATAGTGCCAATGTGTTGTAGCACAACTGTAGTTTTTACATTTTTTACATTTTTTGAATGTTTATACACTTGTCTGTTAAGTCTGTTTAGTCCTTTTGGAATTAAAGGTTTTTGACCAAAAGTACACATTTTCTGTACCTAATTTGCATATCACAGCCACTGGTAATATTATCATGTAATGAAAAATTCGTAATCTGAACACCAGCGAGAATGTTCCAATCAAATTTCAACCCAACCTGCACAGTACTTTTTGAGTCTACATTTTCTGACCAAAAATCACCTTTTTGACCCATTAAATCACTAATCGATGGTAAGATCATATTTATTTCAAAAATTTTCCAACTAGACACCCAACGTAATATATCCATCAAATATCATGGCAATTGGATCAGTGGTGTTTGACTTTAAGTTGTTCACACACACACACACACACACACACACACACACACACACACACACACACACACGCACACTTTGCCATGTTTATAGCATTACTTAACATAAGAAGTTTAGTTATGCTAAACAATTACTTATTTGTTGGGTGTGTGTCATAGTCTTCTACACAATATACTAATAACCAATGTTGACAATCGGTTGATCCTAACGCAAATTTGAAAATGACAAAATTTATAGTTGATGCATGACGGAAATATTTCAGCATGGGGTACACATTAGTCCGTGTTTTTGACAGAATAATGTAATTTGGCTACAAACTAACTTCACAATCACAACTCCAAACTACGGTGTTAGTCTGAGTACCATACTTCTAGTATGGATTGACTCACTCTACTTTACATGCATGCAGTAGATGTATACTTCCATGCAATTTCTCATGTTCAAAATAAGATTGTTCAATGATTTTTTATCCATATGTTTTGAAATTATGAAAGGCCAAAGCTGTTTGATGATGTATTTAAATTTGTCACATTTATGAAATCTGTGCATAATTGCCAAAATAAGTTGGCCCAGACTGTTGCTCGCTAACATCAACTCACATCACTGCATAAGTACTCCTGAACAGCTCTTTGGGTACAGGGAGGTGATCTGAAGTATAAACATCATGTGTACTACATGGTCAAGTTTCTCTGTCTGGTGGCACACTGACTACTGCGTAGTAGTATTCATATAGAGAACACTGATGTGGATGTCCAATTGATTTTGAATGGGGGAGGGGGAGGGGGGGGGGCTAGAAGAAAAAAATATATATAATGTGTATTTGCACGTATGTAATTATAAATTTAAGAGTCTCAGAGTAAAACGGAGTAGACGTTAAAGTGCCTAAAATCAAATTAAGATGTATAACGCAAGTCAAGGCATTTTATAGTCCATGACGGACAAAGACTTCCCTGTGAGGGAAAGTGAGAATTAGATGTGAATTGTAGAATACTATGTACCATGTGAGTCAAGGCATTTTATAGTCAATGAGGGACAAAGACTTCCCTGTGAGGGAAAGTGAGAATTGGATGTGAATTGTAGAATAATATGTACCATGTGAGTCAAGGCATTTTACAGTCAACAAGTCATTGAGAATGACATAGTCCTCGCTATAATTGGGTTTTAAGGAATTATCACTACTCTGATCACGCAACAACATTTGTGAACCTAAAACAAACAGACTTAGATATGTTGTGTGTGCTTGTTGGACATGGAATATGCCTCCAACAATAAAGGATTGGTTGGGTATGGGGGATCATATCACGATGAAAATGGAGTCTGAGTTATGGCTTTGGACATGGAAAATTCACAAACAAAATGGCTGCCAGAAAGCCATATGGGATCGTATTACGACGAAAATGGATATGCACATGTATGTCATAGAACACTGTCCTAATACCAACTTTAAATGAGATCTGTTCAAGCATGTCTGAGCTATGCCTTTGGACATGAAAATTCGCAAACAAAATGGCTGCCAGGCAGCCATATTGGATCGTATCACAACGAAAATGGATATGCACATGTATGTCATAGAACACTGTCCTAATACCAACTTTGAATGAGATCTGTTTAAGCATGTCTGAGTTATGGCTTTGGACATGGAAAATTCACAAACAAAATGGCTGGCAGGCAGCCATATTGGATCGTATCACGACGAAAATGGATATACACATGTATGTCATAGAACACTGTCCTAATACCAACTTTGAATGAGATCTGTTCAAGCATGTCTGAGTTATGACTTTGGACATGGAAAATTCGCAAACAAAATGGCTACCAGGCAACCATATTGGATCGTATCACAATGAAAATGGATATGCACATGTATGTCATAGAACACTGTCCTAATACCAACTTTAAATGAGATCTGTTCAAGCATGTCTGAGTTATGGCTTTAGACAGGAAAAATTCGCAAACAAAATGGTTGCTAGGCGGCCATATTGGATCGTATCATAAAACAAATTGACGTGCATATGTATGCCATAGTATGTTGCTCCTGTACCAAGTTTGAAAAAAATCGGTCCAGGCATCTCCAAGAAACAGCTGCGGACGGACGGACGGACGGACGGACAGACGGAACCCAATCCATAAGTCCCCGTTCCGGACTTCGTCCGCGGGGACTAATGAGGGACAAAGACTTCCCTGTGAGGGAAAGTGAGAATTAGATGTGAATTGTAGAATACTATGTACCATGTGAGTCAAGGCATTTTATAGTCAATGAGGGACAAAGACTTCCCTGTGAGGGAAAGTGAGAAGCAGTTTGGAACTGTAGAATATGTACTAAGAGTGTACTTTATATGTTGCAGGTGCAGCTGCAGTTGGACGGACTACAAAAGAAATTAGAGGAATTAGAAAAAGACGGCAAACGCTACATCTGTGGACAATGCTCTACAAAAGGTGATGGAGCTAGCACAAACACCAACATGGAACACAAGGCCACACAAATATACTGAATGGATTAAGCAGTGCTGGCCATATTTGAGACAAATGATTTTGGGCAAGAAGCAGGGCACCTTATCATTCTGTTGTTGGGAAATAAAGAAGAGGAAGAAATTGCATCAAAAGTGTCTAAGTTCCTTCAACATGGGAAGTGGCCTACCCATTATACTAATCATACTCCATATTGTCCGGCCAAAAACTACAGAGAAGACGTGGATGTAAAACCCAGATATTTGAAATGTTATGTTTGTGGTATTGTTAGGAACTTCGCCAGATATTGTAAAGAAAAAATTCCCTGTGAGATGGAGTCATTAAAATTAAACCTTGAATAAATTTCATTCATGTGTTCTCTATTTGAGTGTGAGCTTGTAAGTTAAGATATTAGTACTCTGAGACAGGGGTGTGATCACCAAAAGGCATTGCCTTATGACAGCCTGCCTTTTGTAGGATCCTGTCTGGGGTGCCTTCTACATGTAATTAAAAGGGGTGTTAAAATTTTCTTTCAGTTCGATATTCCAATGTGGGAAATGGAATATAAATGTGCAGTAATGTGAAACCTTCTCTTGGGTGTCTGTTGAGGGTGCACCCAGGCATGACTCTACGTCTCGGATGTTGAAGCAGTAGCCTAGTGAAAAAATCAACATATCTCCCTGGTACATGACATTAAGAAACCAAAATGATTTAATAGCCGTTAAAATACATAATCACGTACATACGTGGGACAAGTTGACAATAGTTGTGAAAAACAAATCATAGACTGGCTATCAGAGGGAATATAGGTATCTCACTATGTGACTCCTTGTAAGGGAAATTTTAAGAGCAAGTCTTATAATCATTCATACCCATCACTTATAGTACTTCAAAACAGTCCTGGATGTAAAGACTTTGGCCAGTTTATTTCTACAACTATATCAGACAGATTAAAGTCTGGAGCACTATCAGTGTGAGGGAAAGTTGGAAAGGACCCACCACCACTATTAGTTATGCCTTTAAACCATGTATGTGCATTGATATGAGATACCTGAGTCTCTGGATAAAATAGGAGGACTTCAAATTAGATCAATGGGTGGAAGTTACAAGATATCTAGAACAAGGAGATTTTTCACTTCAAATGTGATGACAAAAGTTGGTATGACCATGTTAAAATATCACACGACAGAAAGCTTTTGGATTTCAAATGTGCTGGGATTTGGTATGTGAGCAATACACAGTACCATTCGGGTGGAAATTATCTGCCTTTGTACATCACACCATAAGTACTGTATAACAAATTATGAAAGGTCCATAGGAGTGCCATGTATAAATAGATGAAAGGCATGGAGGCCCTTTAGCAGACAACAAGTAACACACCTGAGCCAAAAGGAATTAGTGGAAGTAGCAGTCTTTATACTGGCAAAATTGTGTGTTGACACAGGATATTTCCAAGCACTCAAGAAAAAATAATCAGTTCAGTTGTGCTAAAAGTGCATTAAAAGAATATATGAACTCCCGATATATGAGAGCCATGTATCAATGAATGCAAATTTTACTCATCAAGAGATTGTTGCCGTTTTTGCACATGCAAAATCCGGGAAAAGTGTCGGCTATGACAATATTCCTGAGTTATAGTTTTGAGGTATTGATGGTAAAGTGTATTTTGCATTGAAAGACATGGGAGCTAGGGAGAGTAGATTGTAATGCAATTATCAAATTTGGTTGGTAAAGTATCAATGTGAGACATTGTGACATTAGATATTGGTACTCGAGATGTATACTGAGTGGCCCTTACAAACTGGGTAGTCGGCTATGTTATGTTGTCTTTTCCCTTGGCTAAGAAGTAAAGGAAAGGAGTCATGAGAGTGGTGAAAAGTGTACACCTGGAGGGAGATATCTATGAATATTAGCAATACATGCATGACTCTCATCCACCTACCTAAGGATAATATCACTTTGCTTGGCATTAGCACCATTTAACAACTCAGTCCAAATCTTGATTACAATACTATAGATAGTATCCTTTAAGCAAAGTGATAAGGCTTTAAATACTATATAATCTCTTATGTCAACACAGTGCTCAAACTGAAGTTGGGCAACAAAAATGTTCACCTGGGACTATGCTTTGCACCTGCAGGCTTCAATTTTTTTTTCAAAGGTCACTTGTCAATGGACAAGAGAATTTTCAATTTCACTTCTGGTATAATAAATTGTTTGTCCTATCAAGATGTGACATATTGCACTTCTTTTTACACACCTGAGAATGTATTTCAAGTACATAATAAAAATAATAATAAAAATAATTATACTGGATAGTTCTCTAAGTAAACACTTATCTGCCAAGAAATCCAGTGAGGGTCATCCCTCATGGATTCAGTGTTTGATAATGCAAGGGGAACCGGAGTACACGGGGAAACCTGCATTGTTCAGTAGAGTCAAACTAAACAACGAATGGTTTGAACCCCAACCACAGTGGTAAGAGGAAAGTGGTTTCACCACTCGGCACAACCGACAACCCCTGATTTTAAAGTTATAAACAAACAAAACACTCTGAAGGTCTATCATTTGTGACAATCTTGTGTGTTTTTTCTATTTCCATCATTTTGCCTAAATGTGTGCTAGCCGATGTAAAATGATGCCTTACTACTGAAACACATACACTTGTTTCTCGACATAAGTTTCAGACTTATTGTCACCAAAATGATGCTTGCCTATAGTTCTTTTTTTTCAATATTACTTGTAAACATGTTTTAAAAGAAATTGGCGTTATTTCAATTCTACAATGTGTCTGTGATAGACAGAAATTGGCTTGATTTTGATAATTAACCCTGAAGGTAAGGAAAGCAGGATTCAAACACTTGGAGTAAAAAAAAAATTCCAAGGTTTTCCCTGGGTTTTCCATCAGTTTCCAGTGTACTTGTATTGATTGGGGTTATTTTCCAGGGGTGTTGACCATCAATATTTATTTTATTGAATGACATCTAATTCTCTGACACGGATGAAAAGTAATTAACAAGGTCTCTCACAATATGTCACAACACATTTTAAAGACAGTCAACACTGCAGCTGTTGGTTTAAAAAACAAAACCGTCATAGCCATTAGAATAACATTGTTCATTTTCAAATCAGCCAAATGGAAAAGTCATTAGCCACAAACTTTAAACATTGAAAATATTAATTTGTTTGTCTATATATTTCTCTTAATGTCTGTCTTATTATTTTAGTCCTATGAGTCAATACTGTGATACTATTTTATCACCATCAAAATCTTGACTATCATGTTCACTCATTGTAGGTCCCAATAAGCTTATCCCTACCAACATTAAATCAACCAATTCATCACAATCTTTCCAACTACATTACTTTGAGCAATATATTGATCAAGTGTAACTTTTGTCATGTTTTATTACATCAGTTTTCCTGCACACTGAAATCGACTGTACACCTCCATTTTTACTCTGAGCTGTACAGAGAGACTTCTGTTCTACCCCTAAGTAGTAGTTTCATTCAGCTGTAGATGGAATGTACTGAAACTTATGAGTGGTTACTCTGATGGTAGCAAAACACCAATGCTACAGGAGACAATTCAACAACTCGTGCAAACGAACTAAATGCATTCTATAACAGGTTTGATTGCTATGTTTTCTCTTTCGAGCATAGCAATCAGGAATGAACTGAGAGCAGCGTCCTCAAATATCACTGATGGCGACCGTCTCTCGACCGACAAGGAAGAGGTGCTTCAGGAGCTCCAGTGTGCTCCCAAACAAAACGTCGGGGCCTGATAATTTTACTCACTGTGTTCTGAACTTGTGCGCTGATCAACTTGCTCGTATTCTGTCTGTCATATTCAATTTGTGCTTTCAACATGACTTAGCTCCGATGTCATGGAAAACTTCTCATATTGTTCCTGTCCCAAAGAAAGCTGTGATATCATCAATGAACGATCTTAGACCAGTTGCGTTGACGTCTGCCGTTATGCAAGTCTGTGAACGAGTAGTTTTACAAATAAGTTAATAGTTATAGTCTCTGATTTTATTGACCCATTACAGTTTGCCTATCGTAAGAACAGGGGTATAGAAGGATGTGATGTTACATGTTTTAAATAATGTATATTCTCATTCAGAAAAACCTGGAAGTTCAATCAGATTAATGTTCTTTGACTTTTCAAGTGCTTTTAACACTATACAGCCACATCTTATCGTTTGGAAACTTTTAGCAATGAACTTGTCACCTTCAACTGTACATTGAACTTTTAATTACCTTACGAATAGACCACAGCATTAGCATTTTCGCCTTGATGTGCAGAGGTGACAAATATCCAAGTGGGTCCTTTAGCGATGCAACGCGTTTGATGAGATAAGAAATCACTTCAAATCAACTACCAAACAAATGTAACCTTATTCATTTAGAGGGGTTGAAGTTAAGAAATAAAACTTAGGAAGTAAATAGTAACACCTCAACCATTAGCAGTAAAAAACAAGACCAACGAAATTGAACAAATATATTTGACTTGAAGTTCAGCATACACATGAAAGCACACATGGAATGAACAATTGCAAATAAATGATTCAGAATTGGAAGATGAAAAGAACACATGTACTTCTAATGTGACAATGTGAAATGAGACAAATGGAACTAAATGATTCAAATACTGTGAATTAATGCACACAAATATGAAAAGAAATAAATGACGTTTAAAGAATTTAGAGACATCTAACATAGTATACCTTTAATGTTGTGTGATGAATTGCCAATAAATGAATATTTCCCGATCATAACATCACAATTACTCAGCGTCAGGCCTGACTACACAATCATTCACTCAATCGTACTGAACCCTCAAACATACTTTTAACAGAAAATAACCCCAACTAAAAATACATTAGTTAAACTCTATAAAACAGCATATTCATCATAGCAACTCCAAGGGTAAAATAATAAGGCAAAGTATGAAAATAATTTGGTTGGATACAAGGTTCACAATATTATAAGTTATGATGACAACTTTCTAAGAATTGGTGAGAAAACTTCAAGGCCACATGAGGACAAATGTACATGCATTTTGACTTCATTTCAGAGTTCATAATGAAAATTACAAAAAAATTCTGAATGGAAATACATGTAAGGCGAAATAAAAAAAAATTGTGTGGTTCCGATTACATTCAATGTTAAAATAGTTGGGTTGGTAGATTTTTTATTTTATTGTCTTGTATTTTTTTCATGTGTGAGTGTCTAGTTCAGGTTTTCCATTGTTTTCCAAATGGTCTCTGTGTTGTTTATTTCTTTCTATCAGATGTACAGCCATTACAGATTGGAAGAATAGGTTTATATTGTTTTTTAAGTTGGTGTCAGTTTCCGCACCCACTATTTCTTGCGAGACTTCACGATTTTCGCGACTTCGTTCAAATACGTAAAAAAAAGGTACGGGTCGGCGTGAAAATCTTAGTGGGGTCGGGTAACTAAAGCCGATTTCATAAGTTTGAGGTCATTAGCATTTGTAACGACCGAGCGAATGCACAACATCTGGATTAAGCTAATTTAGTCAATGGTTACGCAAGCAGCCTCGTTCACGATAATATGAAGAACGTTAGTCCTATAAACTTCTGATATACTATCATAAGATTGAAAATTGTTATTTCAAATTAAGTCTGTAACCTTTAAGTTTAGAAACACTAGTTTTTCCAGTTCGGTTATCCGTTTCAGCACCTCCAATAATCATAATATTAATATATTGAACGAATGTGGCTGTTTATCTTAGTATTACCCAATAAGCAACAGGTAGAATGGTATATAAACAGCTGTTTTCGCATTCTATACACCCTAGTCTAAATCATAAATGACCACATACTCCCTTACTTTACCCTATGGAGGATATGAAGATATAATGCTAACATTGTGTGTCCAAGTTTGAACCTCTTTCTAAATGTAGATAAACATGGTTCTACACCCCCCCAGTCTATATGACCACATACTCCCTACTTTACCCCATGGAGGATACACAGATCTATAATGCCAATGTGTGTCCAAGTTTGGACCCCTCTCTAAATGTGGATAAACACAGTTCTATATAGCCCCAATCTAAAAGAGCATATATCCCCTTCTTTACCCATGGAAAGTATAAAGGTAACATATTGTGATGTGTGAAGATATTTCACTGGCTACGTAATTTAGTATGAAAAGTGCTACTGAGTCTGCTGGTCAAAGGTGTTGGTAAACAAGATGTGTGAACATGGTCACACGAGGACAAACATGGACAAAGATGGTACTTTAACCATGTTTACCACATGGTTTACCCACCCTGTTAAATCTCACTTTTTGTACAGTGTAGCATTGATCATGTAATATTTGAGTCACAGGATTCATCAATCAAATTCAGACATATCCGGTAAAACAAACAAAAAATAAAGTATGTCTCCCATTATTATATGGTTTCATCTCAATATATTTAAAAGCCACTTAAAGCAGATTTTTTCCAAAGAAAAACATCATTTTAGATACAAAATTATGGGCTCTGAATAACTGAATATGTTCATCACTTGCATCGCAAATGTTTATATATGGTGCTCCGTGTTGCTGCAAGTCCCGATTTCTCAATTCAACTCAATGATTTAGGAATATTACTGTACTAACAAACATTAAAATGTAGTTATTCTTTTAAAACATTTAAAACAAATTTCAATTATCGACAATATAAATGTCATACTTCTACAACCCAGAAATTCAACTGCACTATGTATATGTCATCAGTGGTCCGTAAAAACGTCGAACTTCCAAATTGCGTAATAATTTCTAGGGGTACAGTGCAGTGATGCCTTGGTACATGTTACAATGTTATGATACTAACAGACCTACTCTTACAATATTGCAATGCATGGCTATGTTATGTTGCCGATATGATGACCGGAGTATGGTAGCAATTATATACATAGTATGCAAGATCAAAACAAATATGGCAGCACCAAGCATGAACTGTAGACACACAAAGTATATCATAGAACGATCCTTTGACTTTCTGGGGCTATCAAAAAATGACAATGACAAAATTCATGACATCATTATTTGACAACATACAGAATAGTGTCAACTCATTGGAGATAATGTGTATCTGGTGTATGTACCTAAATACTTATAATATGTTTTAAATGGCCACTGCAATTCTATTTTTCACTTTTCATCAAACCAATAAAAAATAGCCACTTAACACATTTTTTTTAATTTATTTATTTGTTCAGGCAAACCAACGGGCATAAAGCCCATTTACAGGCACCTTTAAACACTTGTCCAAGAAGTCCAGTGAGGGCCATCCCTCATGGGTTCAGTGTTAATGCGGGAGGAAACCGGAGAACCCAGGGAAAACCTGCGTTGTTCGGTAGTCAAACTGAACGACACTCTTCTTACTTACAGCGTGGTAAATTTTAATCGAACCCTGAATGGGGTTCGAACCCCGACCGCAGTGGTAAGAGGCAAGTGGTTTACCCATTTGGCCACTGACAACCACAACCATTTCTATAGCACTGAGGAGAAAAAAGTGACCACGAATAGTGAAAATCTAGTTAGAAATTATGCTGCTTCCACATCCATGACACCCTCTGCTGAGCGAGAATTTATATTTGCATATGAAAGCATTCCTGTTATGTCATCATAGTAGGAACACATAACCTTGAACTTCACCTTCCTAACATGCATTGCTATGGAGGCTCGGTCACAACAAGTTCTAGAAATTGTATCTTTCGAACGGGGCGGCGAATGTTCGTCAGATTTTTCAAGTGAAGAGGTGACAACTTGCAGTAAATCAACATTTAATCATACATTCCTTTCATTAGGGGGCAGTATGAACATATTACATGTATTGTAAAGAAAGAAATAGAATTGCAGTGGCCCTTTAATGGTACAATAGGTGGAGTGTTCACCATTACCTATATACTTGTATATAATATGTATTAATGGTCCAATAGATGGAGTGTTCACCCTTACCTAAATACTTGTATATAATATGTATTAATGGTACAATAGGTGGAGTGTTCACCATTACCTATATACTTGTATATAATTTGTATTAATGGTACAATAGGTGTAGTGTTCACCCTTACCTAAATACTTGTATATAATATGTATTAATGGTACAACAGGTGGAGTATTCACTCTTACCTAAATACTTGTATATAATATGTATTAATGGTACAATAGGTGGAGTATTCACCCTTACCTATATACTTGTATACAATATGTATTAATGGTACAATAGGTGGAGTGTTCACCCTTACCTAAATACTTGTATATAATATGTATTAATGGTACAATAGGTGGAGTGTTCACCCTTATCTAAATACTTGTATATAATATGTATTAATGGTACAAGAGGTGGAGTATTCACCCTTATCTAAATACTTGTATATAATATGTATTAATGGTACAATAGGTGTAGTATTCACCCTTATCTAAATACTTGTATATAATATGTATTAATGGTACAATAGGTGTAGTATTCACCCTTATCTAAATACTTGTATATAATATGTATTAATGGTACAAGAGGTGGAGTATTCACCCTTACCTAAATACTTGTATATATAATATGTATTAATGGTACAATAGGTGGAGTGTTCACCCTTACCTAAATACTTGTATATAATATGTATTAATGGTACAATAGGTGGAGTGTTCACCCTTATCTAAATACTTGTATATAATATGTATTAATGGTCCAATAGATGGAGTGTTCACCCTTACCTAAATACTTGTATATAATATGTATTAATGGTACAATAGGTGGAGTGTTCACCCTTATCTAAATACTTGTATATAATATGTATTAATGGTACAAGAGGTGGAGTATTCACCCTTATCTAAATACTTGTATATAATATGTATTAATGGTACAATAGGTGTAGTATTCACCCTTATCTAAATACTTGTATATAATATGTATTAATGGTACAATAGGTGTAGTATTCACCCTTATCTAAATACTTGTATATAATATGTATTAATGGTACAAGAGGTGGAGTATTCACCCTTACCTAAATACTTGTATATATAATATGTATTAATGGTACAATAGGTGGAGTGTTCACCCTTACCTAAATACTTGTATATAATATGTATTAATGGTACAATAGGTGGAGTGTTCACCCTTATCTAAATACTTGTATATAATATGTATTAATGGTCCAATAGATGGAGTGTTCACCCTTACCTAAATACTTGTATATAATATGTATTAATGGTACAATAGGTGGAGTGTTCACCATTACCTATATACTTGTATATAATTTGTATTAATGGTACAATAGGTGTAGTGTTCACCCTTACCTAAATACTTGTATATAATATGTATTAATGGTACAACAGGTGGAGTATTCACTCTTACCTAAATACTTGTATATAATATGTATTAATGGTACAATAGGTGGAGTATTCACCCTTACCTATATACTTGTATACAATATGTATTAATGGTACAATAGGTGGAGTGTTCACCCTTACCTAAATACTTGTATATAATATGTATTAATGGTACAATAGGTGGAGTGTTCACCCTTACCTAAATACTTGTATATAATATGTATTAATGGTACAATAGGTGTAGTGTTCACCCTTACCTAAATACTTGTATATAATATGTATTAATGGTACAATAGGTGTAGTGTTCACCCTTACCTAAATACTTGTATATAATATGTATTAATGGTACAATAGGTGTAGTGTTCACCCTTACCTATATACTTGTATATAATATGTATTAATGGTACAACAGGTGTAGCGTTCACCCTTACCTAAATACTTGTATATAATATGTATTAATGGTACAATAGGTGGAGTGTTCACCCTTACCTAAATACTTGTATATAATATGCATTAATGGTACAACAGGTGTAGTGTTCACCCTTACCTAAATACTTGTATATAATATGTATTAATGGTACAATAGGTGGAGTGTTCACCCTTACCTAAATACTTGTATATAATATGTATTAATGGTACAATAGGTGTAGTGTTCACCCTTACCTAAATACTTGTATATAATATGTATTAATGGTACAATAGGTGTAGTGTTCACCCTTACCTAAATACTTGTATATAATATGTATTAATGGTACAACAAGTGTAGTATTCACCCTTACCTAAATACTTGTATATAATATGTATTAATGGTACAATAGGTGTAGTGTTCACCCTTACCTATATACTTGTATATAATATGTATTAATGGTACAACAGGTGTAGCGTTCACCCTTACCTAAATACTTGTATATAATATGTATTAATGGTACAATTGGTGGAGTGTTCACCCTTATCTAAATACTTGTATATAATATGTATTAATGGTACAAATTGGTGGAGTGTTCACCCTTACCTAAATACTTGTATATAATATGTATTAATGGTACAATTGGTGGAGTATTCACCCTTACCTATATACTTGTATATAATATGTATTAATGGTACAACAGGTGTAGTGTTCACCCTTACCTAAATACTTGTATATAATATGTATTAATGGTACAACAAGTGTAGTGTTCACCCTTACCTAAATACTTGTATATAATATGTATTAATGGTACAATAGGTGGAGTATTCACCCTTACCTAAATACTTGTATATAATATGTATTAATGGTACAATAGGTGGAGTATTCACCCTTACCTAAATACTTGTATATAATATGTATTAATGGTACAACAAGTGTAGTGTTCACCCTTACCTAAATACTTGTATATAATATGTATTAATGGTACAAATTGGTGGAGTGTTCACCCTTACCTAAATACTTGTATATAATATGTATTAATGGTACAATAGGTGGAGTATTCACCCTTACCTAAATACTTGTATATAATATGTATTAATGGTACAATAGGTGTAGTGTTCACCCTTACCTAAATACTTGTATATAATATGTATTAATGGTACAACAAGTGTAGTATTCACCCTTATCTAAATACTTGTATATAATATGTATTAATGGTACAATAGGTGGAGTGTTCACCCTTACCTAAATACTTGTATATAATATGTATTGATGGTACAAATTGGTGGAGTGTTCACCCTTACCTATATACTTGTATATAATATGTATTAATGGTACAATTGGTGGAGTGTTCACCCTTACCTATATACTTGTATATAATATGTATTAATGGTACAATTGGTGGAGTGTTCACCCTTACCTAAATACTTGTATATAATATGTATTAATGGTACAACAGGTGGAGTATTCACCCTTACCTACAATGTATATACTTGTATATAATATGTATTAATGGTACAATAGGTGGAGTGTTCACCCTTACCTATATACTTGTATATAATATGTATTAATGGTACAATAGGTGGAGTGTTCACCCTTACCTAAATACTTGTATATAATATGTATTAATGGTACAACAGGTGGAGTATTCACCCTTACCTACAATGTATATACTTGTATATAATATGTATTAATGGTACAATAGGTGGAGTGTTCACCCTTACCTATATACTTGTATATAATATGTATTAATGGTACAATAGGTGGAGTATTCACCCTTATCTAAATACTTGTATATAATATGTATTAATGGTACAATAGGTGGAGTGTTCACCCTTACCTATATACTTATATACGATTTATAATAGATTAAAAAATATAATATTTGCCAATATAATGCCTATAGTTCTCCTGAAAGTGTTTAATCATAGCAAGTAGACTCCTACAGTAAACTGTAAATTCAAAAAGTTATTTCAGTATATGTTTGTATTCTAAGGAACAGCTTGAATCTAACCAAAACACTCTTGAGCAATACTGCAACCTAATCAAAATGTTAAAAGTTTCCTTTAGATAATTAATTTATAGTTTTGTTCAGTTGTACATGTCGTCAATAATTAAGTTGGGAAATATTGATTAATTATGTCTATGAGCTCCTGCCCATCTAATATATTAGGGCAGCCTACAGTGCTTATCATAATTTATGCAGCCTGTCTGGGTCAGCTGCGAATAGGTATAATGCATTCAGTAATATTTAGTCTGGAGACTGTAGCAGGAAGTACCAGTGGGTCTTATATTTTGACAAAATGGAAGATCACAAGTCATTAGTCAATAGAACCATCACTTGACACTTCAAATTCACCTGGACAGACTGTGATGAGCTTTTCCTTACTTATATGCAATGTTATATTGGTTCATCCAAATACTTTTCTGACAGACTGCCATATCAAACCTAAACAAGTCATTGAGAATGACATAGTCCCTGCTATAATTGGGTTTTAAGGAATTATCACTACTCTGATCACGCAACAACATTTGTGAACCTAAAACAAACAGACTTAGATATGTTGTGTGTGCTTGTTATGTATTTGCTATGGACATGGTGTTGTTGCTAGGCTTATTTGTATATATTTCTGAATGTTTATTCATTTGTCAATTAATCCTTGTTGTTATCAATGCATTACACAACATTAATAAGGTGCTACTATGGGTATGGTCTTATTGCCAGGCATATTTGCATTCAATTTTTGAATGTTTATTCACTTGCCTGCCCATCTCTGTTTTGGTTGACTGTTGACTGTGTCAAAATATGTTGGACAATATCTGTAGAATAACTCCTCCAGAAACATTCCATTTCAGCTAAATTCACCTAGCAGTTTTCGAGATACAAGTTTGGACTAAAATTGCCAACTGCCTATTTGTGTGTGTGCTACCAGTACCTATATTTTGCTTGTGTTATTTCATTAAAAAAACATACTGTATGAACTGTAAAAAGAATTGTTACACATGATTGGCACCCTATCTTTTCTGGTCTGGTAGTAAATTTGAGCCCTTCACTTGATGAGATTGCATTTACAAAGCTTAGACAGTCAAGGGGTCGAAATAGAAATATTTTTAACATGTGTGCACCTTGACTTTGGAATTTACCTGCACACAATGTACACACAATATTTTTCAGTTAAATTTGTCCTATTATATATTAAATTATTGCAATAAGTAATGCTAGGATTCAATCTTTTGTTCAGCCTGGCCAGCAGTACTCAACTTCTTTTATCTATTCTTGATGATGGATCTTTCAGCAGGACCAAAATGCAGAATTAAAAGGTTTTAAATTCAACGTCATTGGGAGTAAGTTCATATCATTTATACTGCACTAACAATAGAATAATATTTTTGAGATTTAATTTTTGACCAAAATTCACATTTTACACCTAATTTGCATATTACTGATGAGATCCTTATATGTTTAATATTGCTTCATCTGTGCACCCCCACATACATCCTCGTTAAATTTCAGCCAAATCTGCTCCCTAGTTTTGGAATTAAAGATGTTTGACCAAAAAGACACATTTTTAGCCCTTATTTGCATATTACTGATGGCATCATCATGTCATGAACAAATATTAATTTACTCTACCCTAAGACTGTTCCCACCAAATTTCAGGCAAATCTGCTCAGTGGTTTTAGAGCTTAAGTTTTTTGACCAAAAATGACATTTTTTGACCTAAAACGCACATTTCTGATGCAATCATTTTCATTTGAACAATTTCTTAACGAGACACCCAAAGTAACATGGCCACCAAATATCAAAGTAATTGGTCCAGCAGTTTTTGACTTTAAGTTGTTTACACACACACACACACACACACACACACACACACACACACACACACAGCAATGCCTATAGCACTACTGAACCTTATCAGTTCAATTGTGCTAAAAAGCAATGCCATAAGACACTTTGTCAATGAAGAGTACACAATGAATTAAGCTGAATTGAGGTACTAACTGCTGAAATATGTGTCATTAACACTGACAACAATGTTGTTGTGAACATAGTGCATATTTCCACAACTATCAAAGGGTGAAATGTGGCAACACGACATTTGCACATGCCATACTTATGATCCTATCAAAAATTGCCAATTTGAATGCCTCATATTTGACAAGCAGTCTCAAGTCTCAAACTTCAAAGATAACAAGGTTCCATGCATTCATTTACTTCTGCATTTCCAATAAGTAAATCATAGACCCTCCACCAACGGGGTATGCAACTACATCATTTCCACTGAAACGAACTCTGTTTGCATACATTAAGTTTAATTAATCCTGTTACTATAGCAGTAATGAAGACTTCCTTCAAGAGTGTAAAAACCTCATGATGCTACATAAATCACATGTAAAATCTCGAAAAAGATGAGAAGAGATTATACGCGGTTATGCTTATTTATGTTGATGACCACAACACATCATGGTATGGCATCTTCCCATGTCTTTGACGACAATTTTGATTTTTGTCAGCTCTGTATACACAAGGAAGGACTTGATAATTGAACAAGAGTGGGCATGAAACCATACAAAATCATGTAAATGATAACGTACAATTATGATGAAAATATGTAATTTCCTTATACGAAGACATGCCAACAGTGGCCGACACATGCAACAAGCATGAGAAAGGCTGGAAGTTTAGATACAAATCTATAATTCTGCCATTTTTTCCGCGACTATTGCGCGAGACATTTTGAAATCTATGCATGCCTCTAGAATTTGAAGAATGATGTACAATTTTGTGAAACACATCGTCGATCGAACTGGTATGTCTATAAATTTTGTACATTTCTACAATGCCATGTATTTTTATGCCATTTTAATAGCCCTGCATAACACCGGCACATGTACTACGCTCAAGAACATAACAGATTTGCACTTTTCAAATCAAAGAAGACATAATGGGTTACAATTCATTCAAATATTAAAATTGAGCCACAACTTGAAAGGTAATCTGCGTAAATACAATCTCTCAAGTCAAAGTTGGAGTACTTCTCATTTTCTCAGTTAGTTCGGTCATGGTTCATCTGAGAATGATGTAAAGTTTCAAATTCAATTGGCTAGCAACCAGAAATTTGAAGTCTAGTACTCGTTTTGAAATCGTTTCGGAGACATGTTTTTGACGAAATGTATCGTGAATATATCAACCACGACAACAGAGGTAAAATGGCAACCACGCATTGGATGTTTACATTTTATTTTGATGTAGTTACGATAACACGCCTAATCCTGATCAATGAAGGCAGCCTAAAATATTAACATGTGATAAAAAGCATCAATAAATAGACTCAAAACTTCAAGAATCATTTCTGACAGAGAAATCCAGTAACAACCCTAATGAACGAAACACTGTACTCAAAGCATACTGCAACAATCGCAAACAATGGACAGCTTACGTGATCTATTCTTCTTTTCACACCAGAGAACAACAAAATACACGACAAGACTATGTATGATTACCTAAAATACTATATATCTTGTTGGGTCTTCAACCAGTTATAAACTTCGAAATGGTCAGAAAATTTAGTGAAAAACATGTCGGATAGCTAGCAACTATCATTGAGTCACAGTGACTGTAAACAACTCAGAAATGGACAGGAAATGCTTATGTAGCTTAATGTATGCAAACAAACATCATACAATAAACATTTAGAGATCCTTTGATGTGTATCCTGTTGCAGTGTTGGTGGAGGGTCTATGAGTAAATATATCAATTAATGTTGATTAAATCCTTCTCTTACTTCAAAATTCAAACTTAATCATCAAAAACAACCACTCTGTGTGCTTTTTGTTATTCTGAGGAGATTTGTACAGTTTTTCCAGTGACAATTGATATGTACAGTGTGCACCTCAATTTTGAAATCTACCTGCACTGGCGTACCTTGCGAGTAGCAAGTGGCGAAATGTGCTACTTGCGAGTGGTGAAAAGTGATGCTTGCGAGTGGTGAAATGTATCACTTGCGAGTAGTGAAAAGTGACGCTTGCGAGTGGTGACAATGTATGACTTGCGAGTGGCTAATGGTTAAAGGTTTGATGTTTGATGATCGTGATGGCATGACATCGACAGTGTTACCAGTGATTGGAGCCTCGTGATTGGCCTCGCTAGCTAGGTAGCAGCATGGTGGCTTTGGTAAGTACGATAGTACCAATAGTAACGTTGTACTTACCGTTGTACTTCCCGAAGCCACTGTGTGTAAACTGTCCATTATCCAAACGTCTTGGGGGACATGCTTTTTAGATGAATAAAAAATGAAATTCCTATGGATGAGGAAAGTATTAGTAGTCGCGTTCGACCAAGAACACTGAATGAATTTACGATGCTACTCGATAGCTCAACGCTACTCGAGTCGATCAACGCTACATAAACATCCGGAGCAAGACCCGTTGGGCTTTGTACATCCATGGATATATCTCACTAATACATCCATGGTTCTACCGTAGCTCTGGAGACATGTCGAAAAACCCAGCATACACCCAGAGCTAGTTCTAGCCATGTCGTGTTAATGGCCAGCTTAGTTGCGAATTCACGTACATGTAACTTAATTGTCTTTTAATTTCTTGATGTCCAAAATTGTTGTCTTCCCAACTCCACAAACTCCACTCAAGTTTTACCGTGATCAAGTAGTCGATTGACAATTTGCACCAAGGCCCTCGTATCTCCCAAGTTTTATTCATTGTATACACTGCTTTGACTAATAAACTACGGCCAGTGTTTGGCGGTCTTACGATAAAGTTACTTCAAATCATAAAGTTTTTTCGTTCAACAACATCGCCGGTTAGTCTGTTGTCATCATTCCATTGTTTGCTATAAACTCTCCGTTTGTTACAAGACCACGAATATTTGTTTAAAAACCTTGTGGGGTTATACTTCCATGCTTACACGAACTCATGGGTAAAACTTGTCGGAACGCAAATGAACTCAAATGACCTATTTGATCACGTACGACCGCAGTTGAATTTCAGTCGAAGTTCTGTGTTGTCAGCGTCGATATAATTATTCATTTTTTTAATTTTTTTTTTTTTAAATCCAAGCTTCTTGTCTGAATAACCATAGAGAGTAAAAGGGTCTTCTGTCTATGGAATAATTACCGTTTCGGTTCCATGAAAGTTAGTGAAACAATATAAGAATTGCCATTCACGCCTCCAACCTCTAAAAAGCTACCGGCAGACAATAGTCAACTCTGCGACATTTTTTAAATGTTATTATGCCAATTTATAAAACAACTACGCTATTATTCCGGGTGATAACAAAGAAATGGTATAAAAGTTTGACTGTAGGGTGAGGAAGATCATTTCTCTCATTCTTTCCAACATGAATGTACCATGGAGAACCTCACCATTTCACAGCAGAAAGCTTGGGCAGTCCTTCAGTGCAAGGTAGCATCATTCCACAGTAAGACAAAGCTCGAAGTCACTGTAGTCACTAGCTATATCGATAAAGTTACGGGAAAGCAGCACTATTTAACCAGCGGGACCGATCTCCTGGCCAAGTCCCTGTTGGGGTTGATATGAGAGCTGTGAGAGCCACAGAATGCTAGACACGGTTTTATACTAGCAAGTGATACATTGTCACCACTCACAAGCGTCACTTTTCACTACTCGCAAGTGATACATTGTCACCATTCTCAAGCGTAACTTTTCACCACTCGCCAGTGGTGTATTTCGCCACTTGCTACTCGCAACTTTCACTCGCATCATGCATATTTTGTACCTTGTACCTGGATAATTTGAGCCCTGGAAGTGACCAAGCTTGTATTTATGGGAGTAGACAGATTAGCCCACATGAGTGAAGCCTAACAACACCATGAGGGTGAATGCAATACAGCACATGGCTGGAATTTAATCTTGTCTGCGGAACACTCCAAACCGCGAGATTTTTTGAGTCATTGAAAAGCCCAGCAAACATGCCAAATAAGAACAAAAAGGTATGTCAAGACAAACCATTGAAGGGAGAAAACCTACCTGCCAGCCTAACTAACTATACCTACCTACCCACTTCCCTCAATGCCTAACTACCTACTACTATCTAACGGCCTACCTATCTTATATCTATCTAACGGCCTACCCACCAATTATTTAATTACCAGCCTACCTACCTACCTACCTACCTACCTAATATTTAAATACCAGCCTACCTAATTCCCTACCTACCCACCTACCTACCTAATATTTAAATACCAGCCTACCTACCTACCTACCCACCTACCTACCTAATATTTAAATACCAGCCTACCTACCTACCTACCTAATATTTAAATACCAACCTACCTAATATTTAAATACCAGCCTACCTACCTCCCTACCAGACTACCTACCTACCTACCTACCTACCTACCTAATATTTAAATACCAGCCTACCTACCTACCTACCTACCTACCTACCTACCTACCTCCCTACCTAATATTTAAATACCAGCCTACTTACCTACCTACCTACCTAATATTTAAATACCAGCCTACCTACCTACCTACCTACCTACCTACCTAATATTTAAATACCAGCCTACCTACCTACCTAATATTTAAATACCAGCCTACCTACCTACCTAATATTTAAATACCAGCCTACCTACCTCCCTACCTACCTAATATTTAAATACCTGCCTACCTACCTACCTACAATTTAAATACCTGCCTACCTACCTACCTACCTACAATTTAAATACCTGCCTACCTACCTACCTACCTACCTACCTACCTACAATTTAAATACCAGCTTACCTACCTACCTACCTACCTACCTACTTTCCTACCTACCTACCTACAATTTAAATACCAGCCTACCTACCTACCTACCTACCTACCTACCTACCTACCTACCAACTTTCCTACCTACCTACCTACCTACCTACTTTCCTACCTACCTACCTACCTACCTACAATTTAAATACCAGCTTACCTACCTACCTATCTACCTACCTACTAACCCACCCACCTACCTACAATTTAAATACCAGCTTACCTACCTACCTACCTACCTACCTACAATTTAAATACCAGCTTACCTACCTACCTACCTACCTACCTACCTACCTACTAACCCACCCACCTACCTATAATTTAAATACCAACCTACCTACATATTTATCTTACACCTACCTACCTGTCGGTCTACCTACCTATCCACTACTTAAATACCTGCTTAATAAATAATTATTATTAAGTTTATCAATTTTTAGTTAAAGTGGACTTTAACTCAAACTTTCTATATATCTAAATCATGTGGAATGTGAATACTAAAGCGGACATCATAAAATAACAAAGTGATATTCCCCCCCCCCCCTCTCTCTCTCTCTCTCTATCTGTCATATCCTTTAAGAATGTTAGTGACCATGGATCTACACAGATTTCTGTCCTTTGCTGTTCTGAGAATTTTTAACTCTGCTACTTCTGTTTTAGGAATTCGTTCTTCCATCCATTTACTTTTAGCTTTTGAGGTATGTCATGCGTTGTCTTCCTCTACTGCAATTCCCATTTACATGACCAGTTAGCATTAATTCTTCTAATCCTTCTTTCCTCATAATGTGTCCTAAGAACTTGAGCTGTCCTTTTCTCTAATGGTTTTCATCAGTTTCTTCTGTGTGCCAGCTCTTCTTAAAACCTCCTCATTTGTTATGTGATCAGCCATGATATTTTCATCATTCTTCTGTAAAACCACATTTCTGTTGCCTGTAATTTATGCTCCACCAACCTTCAATTCAAACTTTGGGCTTTCACTTTTGCTTCCCACCATGCAATTGATTGACAATCCTTTTTTCTTGCTCCCCTCTTCAACTTTGTCTAACAGTTCTTGTAGTTTCTCTTGAGATTCAGAAACCAATACTGTGTCATCTGCATACCGTAAGTTGTTAACATTATGTCCACCAATTACAAAACCACTGTTTTCGTTTAATTCTCACAAATCATTTCACTATAAAGGTTGAAGAGGTCCGGGGAAAACAAACATCCTTGTCACACTCCTTTTTTGATCTCTGTAAACTCACTCATATCATACTTCTAAAACTCATTACAAGAAATGACTTGATTTAGATAACTGACCCTGAAGTACAATGTCAAGGTCAAAATCTGAAAAGACAGCTTGCTGATAATATGGGGCAGACACTCGAATGGAGTCTGTATGTATTTCAATTTTTGAGTTATAAGTAAATATTGATTTTTAACTACAACATCTCCATTGACAACATACTCCCCTCAAATAGATAATAGATTAATATAGTCTTCGTGTATTAATGCTTTTGAGTTAAATAGTAAATCACAATTGTTCACTAAAAAGACGGCTGTCATTGAGTAAAATGGGAGGGGGGGGGGTTCCACAACTATAACAAGCACACTAATTACTGGCTAACAGAAGAATTTAATCAAGGTGGCTGACTGACTGACTGACTGACTGACCGACTGTGTAGTTAGTCTGACAAGTATATATATACATGTCTGGCATGAATAGCTGATTCCAACCAAACTTAGGACAAATGTCACGTACATATACATATTACTTTGTTTTGTGACCTTGGCAAAAATGGTGGAATGGTGGACATGTTTGTCATTAAAATGTATTTTTCTCTACTGACTCTTTAAGCTTAATAGATAGTGACATCATTTGAGTGTCTACAATCTTATCATCCATGCATGATGAGCTTTTTATTGAAACCTTAAAAACTTCAGCTTGAAATGTATGCTTAGATGAAATTGAAATTATCCATAGTGTTCATGTATACCTCTGAATGAATGGACCGGCATAAACCAAATCATGCACAACTGTCAGATACTGTAGTCTAGTTATATACACAATAAGGACCTAATTAATGGCAGTAACATTTGTCTTTAAACATTCAGAATAGCAATAAGTAAGAAATTTGTTGGAAGTGTGAAAACTTGCATCATGTAGTTAGTTAATTAGTTTGTTAGTTTGTTAGCAAGTTAGTTTATTGATTAGTTCTTTAGTTAGGTAAATAACAAGCCTTCACATTCCAAATGTTTCTCCTTATTCCTCTGGGATATTTTTGAAAAATATGTCTTTTATATATTTAGATGAACCATTTATAGAGTGGTATACATATTTGTACTACAGTATCTGACAGTTGTGGCAGGTTTGGTCAAAACTGGTCCATGCATTCAGACATACACATGCATACTTCAAGAGAGCTCATCATGAATAATACGAGGATAGACATCCAAATGAGGTTTCTATCTATTATCTAAGCTTCCTGTGTAAGTGGGTGAAACATGTATTCCTCTGACTGTTGGCCACTCAATTGGTCATTATTGTGAAGGTAACAAAGCAAAGCAAAGTAATGTGCATATGTTGACTTCTATACCTGACATTTGTTCCAGGTTTGCATGAAAGTGGCCCATGCATGTTATTTGTGTACAAACCTGTTCTGAACTTTGTTTTGATATTTGACTTTGAGCACACAGGTCAAGGTGAAAATTCTGATACAAAGGCTTTTAAGAGCACACTTAAATACCACTAAGTGTCACTGCAATATGCAAAAGATAGCTTGATTTTGACAATGATCCTGAAGGTCAATGTCAAAGTCAAAGGCCAATACCTAAAAGGTAGGGATACACCTCACTGTATTGGAGTATACACACTTGACTATCTACTGTAATTTTCCAGTTTATACAGTAAATCATGATTTTATTTCTACAAATAAGATTCATTGTTCATTACAAGCATGGCCACCATTCACATAAAAGTTATTTCAACACCAAAAGTAATCTATGAATTATGTTTCTCTTATTTTGTTCATTATTTAGTTGTTTATTTATTTTCTTGTTCTGCATTACCACTAAACATCACTTTGAAAGAAATTGGCCATACATAAATGTGACAGACTGCATGCAATATACAAGAATAGATCGATACTGGCAACTGACCCAGAAGTTCAAGGTCAAGGTCAAAAGGTCACCTTCCTTACAAGAATGCTTGCAAATGATTATATTTGGTTAGACATTTGAGTACACTCTCTATGTATAGAAGTTTGAGTTAGGCAGTAATATATTGATTTGTTTACTCCCCATACGTACAGGAGTAATACAGCAAATATGAAACATGGAAGAACAATAAATCTGGCTAACATGAGGCTTAATTCAGAGAGAGACAAGAATCAAGGCTGGCTACAAGGCTCTTTGCCTGACACTGGGCAGAAATCAACGCATCACCAAAACGAATATTTTGTGTGCCATTGTAAGCAGGGTCATAATTTCCAGCAAAAAATAACAAATTCAGTTTTATCTGTCATTAAGGCAAAGAAAATTTGAAGACATCCAAGCTCTGACATTGGAAATACATGATTCAAGATTTCTAAGTGTATCATCGTAATTTGTAAGGGGGAAAGACAAATTAGAGTCATCGGCATAGAAAAACTGGGCAAACCAATCTCCAAGTTCAACAGAGTCATTATGATCGGGTAATGTATGAGTTTTTGTATGTCCATGAAGTCCAGTGAAGAGCTTTTTCTGAACTCCAGCAGTTTTCAACCAGGCCGGCATAGTAACTTTTCTTGGCAGCTTTAACTTTTTGCACATTTGTTTGAAGTTCTCTGTATATTTGGCATGCATTTCCAGTTCAGATTTTCTCCAGGCTCTCTCAGCTTTCATCCTTGCTTTCCTCGAAGATGGAATCAGTAATCAGTAATGTTAGGAACCAATCGTTTCCGCAGAGGAGCATGATAATCACGTGTATCATGAAGAATATGATAGAGTGAGTCAAGTTTGGGTGATAATCAACATTTTCCAGTGTTTGAGTACAACGGGAAATGAAGTCAGATGCAAATAATCAGCAGAGAAACCTTTGAAACATCTCATGCTTATACATTTTCGAGTGTCTCTGTAGAGGTAGGGGTGATTGATAGAAAGTGATTTGACATGGTGTAGACTGGTTCCACTTGAGCGTCAGCAACGGTAGTAGTACATGGGTGATAATATGATCAATGGTATAACCATTAGATTTGTTTGGCGGAGGATGGTAGACGACAACAAATATGACATACGACAATTGAGTTTTTATACGAACCTCCATAAGTTCTACAGACATGGAGAACAAGTCAACTGAATTAAGTACTCGTGAATAATGTTTCTGTAACAGTTGTTTTACGTTTAAGGCTTTGAGTGACAGGAATCTTGACAAGACATAACTGATACAGAATCAGTCGGTTGATAGTTCTTTAACAGATGATCGTTTCAATAGGATATGTTGCTTCAGTCTGCCGGCAGTACAGCCTCTCTTGGTATCCGGGGTCTTGCATATATTCAGATTCTTGAGTTTGTTCCATATTGGTATTCACTTTAGACAATAGAGATGCTGATGACATTCTTTCCAATGTTCATCAATGTGGCAGTGCTAAAGGTGGCAGCGCTATACAGTACTGAAGGCATGACTTGATAAAATGGTGGCCGTTATAATGAAGAGGCAGTGGCAATACGAACCAAATCCAAGATAATACACATATGGTGGAAGCAGAGACCGTCGCAGATGATGTGGCGTTAATACACATATGGTGGAAGCAGAGACCGTCGCAGATGATGTGGCGTGACTGCAGCACACAGCATAACTCATTTACATATTTACTGCAGAATAACAGACTAACAGAAGCCTATTGTAATAACCTCACTAATCACCTACCATTAATTGCTGCCTTTACTTTACTGATTACAGATTACTTCAAAATCTTTATTACCCACTTCCCTCCCAACAATGTTAAACCTTGATACCTCTGAGGTCTCAATGAGAATGTGTGCTGGGCTTCTGACTCTTAAAAAAATGTCGCGGTTCCGAGGGTTGCACAGAGAGAATCATTACCAGCCATGTGCTGTATCGCCCCCCTCATGGTGTTGCTAGGCTTACACTCGTCTGGCCAACCTGTCGACTCCCATAAATACAAGCTTGGTTACTTCCAGGGCTCAAATTATCCAGGTACAAGGTACAAAATATGCATGATGCGAGTGAAAGTTGCGAGTAGCAAGTGGCAAAATACACCACTTGCGAGTGGTGAAAAGTTAATTAATTCTGCCGGTGCAGGTAGATTTCAAAAATAGGGCTAATGGCATTGCAGCACAACTGTATTCGGCTGTTGCTATGGACATGGCCTTGGTGCTAGGGATATTTGCATTCATTTTTGGAATTTTCAGTAACTTGCCCACCCTTCCCACTTTTCATCATTGCAATATAAACCATCACTTAGCTGTTGCTATGGGTGCGGTCCTGTTGCTAGGCATATTTGCATACATTTTATGAACCTTTAGTCACTTAGGGGCGACATCGAAATCAAAAGCATCGTAATTACGCGTCGTAACGAGTAAAGACGAGTAGCTACTAGTAGTTACGATGTACTACGGTGAATATTCATAAGTCTCAACGCATATTCATGTACTTTAGGTTGTAGACAATAAAAAGTAAACACCTATTGTTCGTTATTCATAAGCCCAAACTACGACCATTTACGCGTAGTCTTCATCGTGAAAAAAAAAACGAAACAAAAAGATTTTCTTTCCTGTGCAAATCAGTTTCACGCTTACTTTTTTCAATGTTATTCATTAGATGCCTTCTATGGCATTCATACAGTCGGCTAGTCAACTAAGTGTTTCAGATATATTCAGATGTTTACCTAATATGTCTTGCCTAAAAATACCTTGAAGAAGAATTTTTATTCGAAACGTCGGATTTTACATCTATTTATTCGGACTGCCTCACAACTTCCTTATGCACTTCTCGGCTAGTCAACAAACATGTCGACCATTTTCGTCTGGCTGGTGAACGGTGCATTGATCATGTTAGATTCGAGTCGCAGGATTCGTCAGTTGAATTCGAACATTGTCCATAAAAACAAATTATAAACTAAAGCTTGTCTCGCATTAATATATCGTTTGATTTGATTGATTTAGAATTCACCTAAAAAACGTCATTTATATAACAAAATTTCGGGCTAGGAATAACTGAATACGTTCATCACTTGCGTCTCTATGTTTATCTACCGACATCATGCATCACGCCACGTGTTGCCGAACATTGCGATTTCTCAACTCAACCCCATCATTTAGGAATGTTACTGTACTGAGAAACACAAAAAATTAGTTGTTGTTTTAGAATATATAAAACAAATCCCGTTATTTGATGATATAAAAGTCAAAACTGCACTTCCGCAACCCGGAAATTCAACAGTATTTCTTGGCCCTACCATGGCCGTCAAGCATGAGCTTGTAAGTTGTACTGTTAGTTTGTCAACGTGCAAAAACCAAAAAGAAAGTCTAACTGCTTTGAAAGTCACACAATTGTACAATAATCTTCCTCAAAGATTTACTGTTAACCCAGGACTGTTACAATATTACGTCCATGCGTCCATCACAATAAATTTCGAATACATACCGTCATGTTCGTGAAAAGATTTACTGAATATTGAAACTTTGATTTCGTGCGTATCTTATAGTTTTTTTTTTATGAATATCGCCCATGAACTTGCACTCATAAAAACATGTACAGTACTAGTTTCATCAGCACATTACTGACTGGAGTACGTGGTTTTCTTTGACGATCAAAAATTATGACAAACTACGATCAACTACGATAGAAGACGATGTCATCATTGGAAACACGGAAGGTGAGAATCACTATTGTGTGTTGGCGATAAAAAATTATGCGTATCTACGCTCGTTATGACGCGTAATTACGATGTGTTTGATTTCGATGTCATCCCTTACCTACCCATCCCTGTTGTTATCTTTGTAATGTGCATCGTCATTTCACTGTTGCTAAGGGTGTGGTCAACATTAACTGCAGAATATCACCTCTAGCAACATTCCCACCAAGTTAGACTTATTTGCATATCGCTGTTAAGATCATCACATGATGAATACAGCTTCATCTACACATCCCCAGATGCATCCCATTAACTTTCAGCCCAAACTGCGCAGTAGCTTTGGAACTATCACTGATGGGATCATCTTGTCATGGACAAATTATTGTGAACACCTAAACACCTTTAAGAAAGTTCCCAGCAAATTTCAGACCTATACCTGTCTAGCAGTTTATGAGTTTAAGTTTTTTAACCCAAATCACACATCACTCGTAAGATCATTTTGATTTTTTAAGTTGTCCACACACACACACACACACACACACACACACACACACACACACACACACACACACACACACACACATACATACATAGACACAGACACGCACGGTCAGACACTGCATCATTCCATAAGTACGACTGATCCTGAGTGTTTAGTTGAGCTAAAACCTGTACAAATCTCTTCAGAAAAGCACATAACTCAGTCACCCAACTTATAACAGTGATGGAAAACATGATCATATTACACAAATCCTAATTAATGGTCTTCCCTTCAATATCTTGCTGTTTCATTGTTTGAGGAGTACTAGTGTATATGCCCTTCAGCTATAAAATTTCATGCTGCCAATTGGAGAGACAAATCACCAAAATCACTGTGTAATCAAGTTTATAGGTTAAATTTGTCTTGACATTATCAAGATAAATATCAATGAATATGTCACTACTTATTTCCATATGTTATTGTCATTGTGTACAATACTAAAGAGCCAGAAATGATTTTTGAAGCTATTAGACTACCATGTATTCTTGATTTTCTTATATATAATTTAGTCTGTCAAATTGTTATTGTATTTATTGTAAAAGTTGTTATCACAAATGTATGTGATTGTCAAGTATGCATTTCTGATACTTGAATGTGTTTGTATGTTCAAAGTCAGGTTACATTCATTCATTTCAAACATCCATCCCATTGCAGATCAAAGTAAATGTGAACTAAATTGTTATGATATAATATTATAAAATAATATTTTTTTTCCTGAACATGTTTGCCACTGAATTTTATGAGTATTAAATTACATGAAGAATTGAAATACCAAGATATGTCATCTATCTATCTATCTATCTATCTATCTATCTATCAATAATGTGTGTGTATTTGAGGAGAACATTTATTTACAACTGTGTAGTTTTCTTTGAAATTATTGCAAGATACATTTGTTGTACATGTAGTTCATTTCTTGTTATATTAAGTATATGTTTAATCTCTGCCAGGAGATTGCTGAAATATTCTATGATTGAAGGCATGCCTATGTGTTTCATTTTGCAATCATTTTCTCATTTCAATTATATCAGTTCAGGTGTTGAGTGTGTTGAGATCTTAGTGCTTTGGATAATTTGCAATTGTTACATTAGCCAGAGTCAACAGTCCAAACAACAATTGGAATTTCAAGGTAAAGAATATTATGGGATAATAGGACCAGGAACATGTTGATGTTGACAAACCATATAGCTACACAAAGAATCTACTCAAAACTAATGATGATCTGTGTATGGATAATTGTCATACATGTATTAGACTTGCTAACACACTATACCAGGAGGTCATTGCTAGATTGAAGGGTCTATAAGCTATAACACATTTCATACACTTTGAAGGAGTTATTACATGTATGTTGTCACAAAATAGCGCCAATGGTATTGTAGCACAACTGTACATTAAAAAAAAATACATGATCATCAATGCTTGGTATAGGTGTTCATTTGCTGAATGATTATCCAGTTGCCTATCCAGCCCTGTTGTTATCTTTGCAATATATGCAATCATTTGGCTGTTTCTATGGGTGTGGACATGTTGCTAGACATATTTGCACACATTTTTAAATGTTCATTCACTTGGCATGGTCTTGTTGCTAGGTATATTTGCATACATTTTTTGAATGTTTACTCACTTGTCTATTAATCCCTGTTATCTTTGCACTATGCATAATCATTTGGCTGTTGCTATGGGTGTGATCTTGTTCCTTGGCAAATGTACATACATTTTTTTGAATATTTATTCACTTGAACATTAATCCCTGTTATCTTTGCAATATATGCAATAATTTGGCTGTTTCTAAGGGTGTGGTCTTGTTGCTAGGCATATTTCCATACACTTTTTCCAAACTTTGTCTACTTGTTTAAGAATCCCTGTAGTTATCTTTGTGAAACACACAATCTTTTGCCTGCTGCTATGGGCATACTCACTGTTTATGACAATATGAAATACTATTTATACAGTAACTTTATTTAAGCTGTTTATGACAATATGAAATACTATTTATACAGTAACTTTATTTTAGCTGTTTATGACAATATGAAATACTATTTATACAGTAACTTTATTTTAGCTGTTTATGACAATATGAAATACTATTTATACAGTAACTTTATTTTAGCTGTTTATGACATTATGAAATACTATTTGTACAGTAACTTTATTTTAGCTGTTTATGACAATATGAAATACTTTTTATACAGTAACTTTATTTTAGCTGTTTATGACAATATGAAATACTATTTATACAGTAACTTTATTTTAGCTGTTTATGACATTATGAAATACTATTTATACAGTAACTTTATTTTAGCTGTTTATGACAACATGAAATACTATTTATACAGTAACTTTATTTTAGTATCAAAATCTGTTTATTCTTCTGACTTGTATAGCAATAACATTTCAAACAATTGAAGACATAGTCCCAAAGATATTAAGTCCCCAACTTGTGTGTTTATGGCAAAGTTATTCAGTTAATTAACTTGGGTACAAATTTTAATGTTAATGAGATTTCCCTTCAAATCTGAGATGCCTGCATTCCACTCACTGACCATTGGAGAGCCTGATATGTTTTGTTTTGTTTTCGCTTTAGAAATATTATCAGTCGTTACAGCATTTTAGATTATCAACTGTCATTTTTATGTAGTTAAGTATATTGTTTTGTAAAATTTGAACATGAATAGAATATTGTTTTCGTGACTTTCACATAATCTGTTCCATGTGTGCTACCTCAACTTTTGGTAAATTCACCTCTGTATGATTTACACAATCATGGTCACTATATTTAAAAATTTGGATTTCTTGAACTTTCACTTCATATATTTCTTGTTTTTGTTAGATTTTTGTTGTTTCAAGGCATAATTCCATGACAAATGGCAGATTGAAATCACTATAGTTCACACTTGCAATAATCGTTTAGACTACATACCGGTACATGCCAATCAGGGCAAAAATGACATCAAAGTTCATATAATTACTATATTTATCTATAGTTTGAGCAAAAATATAATATTGTCACTATCCACACTCTTTTGGTAGTTTTGGTATAATTTTTTGCTCTTTCTCTTTTTCAGGATTTGATACTGTAAGAGGCTGTGATCCCATTGTTATGACTTGCTCAGAACACAAAAAAAAACCCATAATAAACCCATTCTCCACACAAAAACAAAAAAATAGATCAGTGAGTCTACATTGCCTGTCAGTAGTCATATGAAACAAATTACAATCAATAAAAATTAAACTGAAGAGTTTTATATTTTACAACCCTTATGGATGCTATCAGGTACTGTACCAATATATTCACAGCAATAGAACCCACACGTGTATGCACACTGTGTTACATCCAAGTCTAAGTAATTTCCTAACTACACATCAAATTTGAATCTGTACGATTTATGGTTCAAATAAGGTCAAGATGCCACTTTTGGTACAGATAATGAATAGAAGTCATCACAGTTACCTATCCATCCAGCCCTGTTGTTACATTTGCAATATACACAATCATTTAACTGTTGGTATGGGAGTGGTCATGTTGCTAGACATATTTGCATACATTTTTTGAATGTTCATTCACCTGCCTATGAATCTCTGATAATATCTTTGCAATACATGTGATCATTTGACTGTTGCTATAGGCGTGCTCTTGCTGTTTAATAGTCCCATTTACATACATGTTTTGAATGTTTATTTATTTATGTATTTAACCATAATCTGCATATCACTCATGGCATCATCATGTGATTAATATTCACTGATCTGTACATTCCAAGAAACATCCCTGTGAAATTACAGACAAATCAGCAAAGTCCTTTCGGAATTAAAGATTTTTGACCAAATAGTTCATATTTGTATACCTAATTTGCATATCACTATTAGGAGCATCATATAATGAAATTCTTTTTACTATAAACCCCTCGAAGAAAGTTCCCACCCAATTTCAGACTGATCTGCCCCCAGTAGGTTTACATTTTAATTTTTTCTAACCAAAAAAACCCACATTTTTTTACCCAAATCATACACCTGTGAGGCAATCATTTTCCTTTGAACAATTTCCAAACTAGACACCACACGCTATATAAACTGTTGTAAGTTCACAACAGAACGAGTCAAGGTTCTCATCATGACTTTTCCAATCTTGCATTAATTTGCGACTTTTGTTGTTGATTTGTGTTTGTGGAATTATGCCACAAACGTGGACTTGCTACATTATGTTAAGTACCCCAAATTTGTAGTGGAATTATGAAAACTTAAACCTGAAGTTCATCAAACATTATCAGAAGTTACTTCATTCAAAGCGTTTTGTGTAATATTGTAATTGGATATTTCATTGTTGACTGTTTTGACAATTAGCTCAAAGACAAATTGCAACATTTATTGTAATAATATGATTCTAAAAATATAAGCTGTAGGTGTGCATACTGACAGGAACAGTCTAGAGTCAAATGATTATAATTAATATTAAGTTTTGAATTTATGAAATTATTTTAAGATCAAATAGATTACTTTATTATATTCATCTTTATAGGTGGTAGACTTGGTACATAATGCTGTAGGTCATCATAGCTGATAGATGATGATACTTTTCTTACAATGGAGAAGAAGTCACAATGGAAAATTGTTGACCCCATAACTTATAAGGCGCAACTTACCATTGTTGAATTTTACCATTATTCTATTTTCTGTAAATCATTCATTTATTGTACTTGTGTCTTCAGAACTTGTTGGCATTTTTAAAGTGATATTTCATAAATTGTTGATGTGTAATGAAACTCATATTTGTCATTTACATGTATGTTACTGATTGCACATATAAATCTGAACCGATGACTTTCAGAAAAACAGGTTTAGCTCTTCAACATATTTAGCTCTTTTAATGGCAGTATCCTATACCCTTAGTGATGGTGATTGTAAGCCACACCACTACACATATTCTTTGAGTATCGATTGTATGGAGCACTTATTGTCCCCAAAAAACACAAATTCATGGACAGCAAGAGGTAGTTACTAGACAGTCACAATGTATACATACATTATAGACATGAGGCACACACGATGTGTTTCCCTTCATCATTGTAAAGAAACCACACTTCCCAGTAAATTGTGAATGTTATACTCAATTGGTGGCAAATAAAATGTAGTATATTATTGCCAGTCAAAGTATTATAAATTAATTTCCTGTGAACTGTTTTTCCAATACATGTTTTTTGATGCAGGATTACACAATAAGGATTTTTGAAAGCCTCAGATGCAAAATAGTCCAGGATGAAGTTTTGGTAATGTAACTTCAGTTTGAGCACTGTTGACGTAAGAAGAGATTTGTTTTGGCCATAAACGGGGAAATAACTGATATGCATATAATATCATACACGTTGTCAAATTGTCTGAGTATATATGAATTGGTTTAATTCTAAGACAGGTCGGGCTGGGAACACAATTTTGTCAGCAGAGTGGTTGTCTAATGATATATTCACTGCATACTTGAACACCAGGTGTTCTGTAACCTGGTACATCCACCTATAAACCATGGTCTATTTCTCAAAGTTTTATCCACTTGCCTACTCAACCCTGTCATTTTGACTGAATAGAGTCATCATGTTCACAAATTTAACTCTCCATGCTATGTCAAAAGACCAGAAGTTTTTTTAAATCATGTTTTATCAACCAAAAAATGTTGCACTCCATTGCCATGATTAACAAAGTACCACCAAAGCTTTTAAAAAAGGATGGAAAAATGTGAATTATGATGTTTTTCGCGTATTTGTAGTGTTTTGAAAGAACTAAACAACACCTCAAATGTATTTGGCATTCTGACATTGTAAGACCCTCTAGTAAATGTTTAGATTATCAATATGGCACACTCGAGATTATATAGTGTAGAAAACCATTCACACATGAGATGTGTCAAACCTCTACCAGAATGGGATGATATATAACTAGGCTAGGTAGTCGAAAAACAATAGATACTAACTACACTGTGTCGATTTCATCAGTGATGATTGCATGCCACAATGCTACGCTGAACACTCAAAGAAATTGATATCAACAGACATTGTTAACAAACAAATTTACCACCACACAGAAACTTGAATCGATTGGTATATCACTACTGCACAGTAGTACACACATCTTCGGCACAACTCGTTGGAGTACATATCGTGTGATTGTAAGTTGGCGACTGCTGTCGCAACAAGTCTAGGCCAATTGTTTTTGGCAAATACAGTTAGATTTCGTAAATAGGACAAGATTAGATACATCATCAAACAGCTTTAGCCATTCATATTTTCAGAGGGTATGGATAGCAAATCATTGAAAATCTATTTTGAACATGAGAAATCATGTACTTGTTAGTACAGTGAGGTCAATGGAAGTACCATACTTAGATTGACTCTCGTAGTTTTGACTTGCAATTGTGAAGTTAGTTTGTAGCCAATTTACCAAATACCATAAAAAAACGACAAATATGTCCTCAAAAAACCGACTAATGTGTCTCGCAAGGTCATGATCATACAAAATTGTATAGATTTGACTTATGCGAATATTCTATGAATGATATGAAATATTAAAATGATTACAGATCATAAACTTTTGTCTAATGAGCGTCTCTATGTAACATAATACTATGCTACAAAAAAAAGTAAAGTGAAGTATTTCAGAATGTTACATAGATAAACTTACACATCTCTGAACCTATAGAACACATCCTAACCTGGATATGAGCAGCCACACTCTGTACTTCTTGACTTCTTTCAACTTGTATGGCGGTAGTCATTTCATTAATTTCTGTCAGTCTGGTCTTGTTGGCTGCCAAGAGATCACCAGCTTCACGTCTCAGCATGTGTTGAGTCCATGAATCTTCCAGACAACGTTTTCTTTTATTGGCTATCTCCAGCAAATGTGTGTATCTAAACAGAAATTAAACACATTTTAGCACTTTACTTTAGCCAATTTGATAACGTTACAGGTGTGTCGAATGGATAGTACAATGTATATAGTGCTTCATCACAAACTTGTCAAAAAATCTTTTTTGAGGTCAGTAAACTTACTTAGGTTTGCCTGCAACATTCTATACATCATTGTCAAGCTGGGAAGTAGGTCAAATGTCCCAGAATTCCATAGCTGTTTTACCAGGGTTCCCTATCAAACTATAGTCAATGTTACAAAGGTTCAAAAATCTTTGCTAAAATGCTGCATCTAAAATGTAAATTTCATGACTTTCTTCCATCAACATTGTGCAACTTCTCTGTAAGAAACCCATGGTGATAATTATAGTAACTTACTGATCTTCGATCTGTCTCTGTCTCTGTCTCTGTCTCTGTCTGTTGGCAATACTATTGACTTCATCAGCCAAGTTACCCTGGGATGAGGACTGCACTGAATCTATCTTCTCAGTTGCTGGTACAAAACCTTGATCATTTACTTCAACGTTCCACTGGTCCTATCAACATAAACATATAAAATATCTTATGGGTTTCTTGCTGACAGAAACACCAGAGTATCATTTGTAAACTTATATATAATTCCCAAATATTTTTCTTCGTTCAGCCAAGGAAAATACAAGTAACCTAAGGGGCCTTTGTCATGATGAGTCACTTGAGGAGTGACTACCCTTAGAGGTCACGAATAGTTTCCGGCTGAATGAAGAAATATGTTGGGAATAATGATTCTACAATGAAGTACCATATCCAGTAAGATTGGGGAAAGTAAGGGCAATTTTTAACACAACAGAACCGATGACACAGACACATGTTGTCTTGACATAGAATGACCATATAATCCATATTTTTGGTTTAGTTTGGTTCATGCATGGTATAATTTATTCTTACATGAATGCTAAATAAACAATTTAAATTGTGAAATTTAGATTTGATTCAAAGTTCTCTTCTCATATTATTCCAGTCCAGTCAGATGCTTCTATTACAGAACGATCTGGACCCCAATACTCAGCAGTAACAGTGAGAGGGCCACAACAGCAACAATCTTCTAAAGACATTTTATCCCTACGTCATCACAAGATCATGTGACCAGGGACTAAAGAGTCTTAAACTTAAATCTTATGAAAATACAGAATTTATCCAGAGTTTTATATCATGCTCAAACTTTATAACTATATTCCCAATCGTTAAAATCCCTGCTTTACAAAATTTCATTCATTTATGTAGAATTCAAACAGTGGCCATTTGAATGAGAAATGGATTTGAAATTTATAATATAATTTTATCATGGCTTCATACTTGAAAAGTCAAAGTGAAACAACTTAGGTGGATTCTGTGTTTGTAATTCAATATACTGCAAATATCTATTTAAAAAAACGTGTCACAAAGTTTGTTATTGTACGTACAATATCAAACATTTTTCATACTTACCGGTCTTTTGCCATTTATTGAGTTACAAACAAGGACTTGGCATATGTTGTTTCATACTGATTTTTCAAGTAGGAAGCCATGATAAAATTGTTTTATAAATTAAAAATCCAAAACAAATACCCCAATTCTCATCCATATGGCCACTTTAAGACCCAACTCAATTAATCATAGCATAGAACACATCCTAACCTGGATATGAGCAGCTACACTCTGTACTTCTTGACTCCTTTCAACTTGGATGGCGGTAGTCATTTCATTAATTTCTGTCAGTCTGGTCTTGTTGGCTGCCAAGAGATCACCAGCTTCACGTCTCAGCATGTGTTGAGTCAATGAATCTTCCAGACAACGTTTTCTTTTATTGGCTATCTCCAGCAAATGTGTGTATCTAAACAGAAATTAAACACATTTTAGCACTTTACTTTAGCCAATTTGATAACGTTACAGTCATGGACACAGTCTATCTGAGAGACATTCCTTACTGTTCACAAATACAGACATTTCTACTAGGCTACATCCATTTCGTAGGGTCTATGATCCATCTCAGACCGGTTGACCACTAGTGGTCTGAGGGTCATTGTCGCCCTGCTTGCATACGGAGTAAGTCGCCTACAAAGAGACAGTTGTGAAACCTGGGCTTACCTGAAATGCTAGTATAGTAGTATACACTAAAGATTTAACGCATCTGTGTTCAAATATCAGCAATAAATCGACTATTTAGTAATTTTACCTCGCCTTGGCTACAAAAGTACTAGTCCCAGTAATCCCGAAATCACAAGTTCAATCGTAAAATTTATGCCCAAGCGGACGCCCGATCAAATGTGGCGGAGTTTGTAAGGCGGGACTTTGAAATCAGTCGGAACTGGAAAAGTTCCGATTTCGACACCTTTTGTGATCGTACCAGCGACTACTATCGTCAAAAAGATGTAAAATGAGTACATATTCGACCGATTGCTAATATTTGATAGCTTTATAAAAAAAATTATATGTAATTATTTTGTTATTGGTGCGAAAGTATTTTGTTTTCGCACTCGCTATAGGACGGTTACTTTTCGTAGGACGGTGTTGAGCGAAACGCGTGCACCGTCTGCAAGCAGGACTGTGAGCCATGGTACAACATCTGAGCACAGACAAGGAACACAGTTTCTTGTCTGTGATGTGAGGTACAACTACTGACCATTATCGGATTGAGAGGTGTCAACGAGTTCCAGCAAGATGCTTAGTTTAGACAAACAAGTTTTATTTACACATAGCCCCAAAGCATAGGCTGGTGGCGTTATTCACCATATGGGTACAGGTGTAAGAAGGTGCTAAAAGGTGTTACATTTAGCATCGGCAGAATTGTAATGACTACATGACCAATTTCATAATAGTAGATAATATGTAACAGAAAAAAAACTAATTACTTTCATATATAATATTCCCTGATCTTTCCATCTACAAAGCTGCAGAATTTTCTGTCATACCAAATATGCAATAGGAGTCATTACCAATTATTATCATCCTCCAATGAATGCATCCGTAGCCCCCCCCCCCCCCCCCCCCTTCCCCCTCCACTCAAACACACACACATGATCTAGTTATTTCTCACCTAAAGAACCTGTGTACATCATGAGTACTGCCAAGACTGGTACTACATTCATCAGCCACTTGTTCCAAAGCTGTCCAACGGAAATTTAAATCCTGTATATCAAATTTCAAAACATACACAACAGATTAGCAAGTGTTTTTTCAATGATTGTTATACATATACTAAATTGTCTTAATTCAACATAAAACACCAAATCACACTAGTTGTGCTAAAAAATGAAACGATAAAATGGAATGGAATGCCCACTAGTCAGCATACATGACATAACTTAACATAAGAAATGTACATGAATGACATTACCTTGTTAGCACTATTGACGAGATTCAGGACATAACCTTTCTTCATGGACGCCTCGCGAGGACTCTTCTCGACATAATCGTTCACGGCAAGTACACATTCCTTGCCTACCAGTACATCATTACCAATGGGGGCTTCTTGTTGCTGTACCATAAACAATAAAGTAAGAATTTAGCAATGTGCTAACATATTTACAAACCTAATATTCTGGGAAATACTATATATACATGTACATACAAAATTCAAGTCCTGTATATCAAATTTCAAAACATACACAACAGATTAGCAAGTGTTTTTTCAATTGTTATACATATACTGAATTGTCCTAATTCAACATAAAACATCAAATCACACTATGAAATCCCTGTCTATATGACTCTTCTTAGACTGCAGTACACGCCAACTAACTATGTGTATATACATGTATACTCAACATTAATATTGAGAATGCCAAAATTCTGGTGGTCAAGCCACAGTGGTTTTAAAGGAGTGAAGGAGGCCGGCCATTCATACACATTTACATCTACATGTACAACAATCTTCTAAAGAAATCCTAGTATGTCATCAGACGATCATGTCACCAGAGACAGAGTCAGAAAGCTCATGAAAATACAGAATTTTATCCAGAGTTTAATATCATGTTCAAACTTTATTACTATATTCTCAATCATTAAAATCTTTGGTTTACAAAGTTTCATATGATTATATAGAATTCAAACATTGGGGTTTAAGACCAAACTCAATTAAAATCATAGCATGGTACACTTGCTAACCTGGATACAAGCAGCCACACACTGTACTTCATGACTACTTTCAACATGTATGGCAGTAGAAATTTCAATAATTTCTGTCAGTGTGGCCTTATTGGCTGCCAAGTCCTTGGGGAAATCAGCAAATTTCTTCTGTTGACCATCCACTTGTCCCAAATCGTCACCGACTTCAGAGGAGACAGTGATTGCCTCTTTATCATTCATCCAGACTAAGAGATCACGGACTTCACATCTCTGTATGTGTTGTTTGCATGAGTCTTCCAGACAACGTTGTTTTCTTTTGTTAGCTGTCTCCAGCAAATGTGTGTATCTAAACAGAAATTAAACACATTTTAGTACTTTACTTTAGCCAATTTGATAATGTTACTGGTGTGTCAATATGTACAGAATTTGGTTTGTCAGATCTGATAGCTCATATTATATTCCCTAAACTTTCCATATACTACAAAGCTGTGGAATTTTCGGTCATACCAAATCATTAGCAACATATCATACTCTATCCTAGCTGGCTATCACTAATTCATCTACTCACTCATACACACACTTACAATCTACCCAAGAGTTATTTCTCACCTAAAGAACCTGTGTACATCATGAGCATTGCCAAGACTGGTACTACATTCATCAGCCACTTGTTCCAAAGCTGTCCAACGGAAATTTAAATCCTGTATATCAAATTTCAAAACATACACAACAGATTAGCAAGTGTTTTTTCAATGATTGTTATACATATACTAAATTGTCCTAATTCAACATAAAACACCAAATCACACTAGTTGTGCTAAAAAATGAAACGATAAAATGGAATGCCCACTAAGTCAGCATACATGACATAACTTAACATAAGAAATGTACATGAATGACATTACCTTGTTAGCACTATTGATGAGGGTCAGGACATAACCTTTCTTCATGGACGCCTCGCGAGGACTCTTCTCGACATAATCGTTCACGGCAAGTACACATTCCTTGCCTACCAGTACATCATTACCAATGGGGGCTTCTTGTTGCTGTACCATAAACAATATAGTAAGAATTTAGCAATGTGCTAACATATTTACAAACCTAATATTCTGGGAAATACTATATATACATGTACATACAAAATTCAAGTCCTGTATATCAAATTTCAAAAAACATACACAACAGATTAGCAAGTATTTTTTCAATATACTGATATTTTCCTAATTCAACATAAAACACCAAATCATAGTATGAAAGCCATCTCTATATGGCTTCTATCACACTGCACACTCAAACAAACTATATACTCAACATTAATATTGAGAATGCCAACATTCTGATGGTCCAGCCACAGTGGTTTTAAAGGGGTGAAGGAGGTCATAGATATACATTCACATGAACATGTGACTATAGTACCCAAACCCTTAACAAGGAGTCAGAACATATATGGTCGATATAATTATTGGTTAAGTGCATAGATTGAAAAGTGACTTAGTACAGTCTATAATAGTTTCTGGTGTTATTATATCCAACCATCTCTGCATTATCAGTCACCTCAATGTGGCGCTACCTCCTCCAATTATCACCATGAAGATGACACAGAACATTCATAATGTTAATCACACTGTCCGCATGGAAGACCTTCACAGTATACTAGCTCCATCTGATCATTTAACAGCCTAGGATCTCGACATTAAACTCAAATGGTAAGTCATGCGCCAGTAAAGCCGCAGAGACTTTCATCTCGTCGAAGTGATCTTTGGTATAATTCTATAAACGACAGACTGAGAAGGCAAAACGACAATGTCGTCATGCTGAGCACTTATGGCGAAAGACAAATTTGACAGTTCATAAACAATTATATCAGGATGCAAAGAACCACATAACAGATCTTCTACATAATGCCAAAACTGACTACTTCAGCCAAAAAATCCCAGAGTCAATCAAGCAAGCAGATATTAGTGTGACTAATTTACTACTTCGTAAAGAAAAGAGTTCTCCCATTCCGACACTGTTTCCTCTCCTTGAATTGCCAAAACAGTTTGTATGTATGTATGTATGTATGTATGTATGTATGTATGTATGTTTGTATATAATTGTTTATGTGTGTGTATGTATGTATGTATGTATGTATGTTTGTATATAATTGTTTATGTGTATGTATGTATGTATGTATGTATGTATGTATGTATATGTATGTAGTATGTATGTATGTATGTATGTAGGTATGTATCTGTCTGTGTTCATGTGTTTTTTGACCCCAATGACACACCAATGGTAAGATCATTTTGACTTGAACAATAATTTTCTCAACTAGACACCCGAGGTAATACATCTAGTAGTACCAAATATCATGGCGTGTGCGCACGCACGCATGCACGCACACATACACACACACCCACACACACAGATTGACATACACAGACACAGACAGAGACACTTAGCAATGCCTATAACACTAATGAATCTTATCAGTTCAGTTGTGCTAAAAAAAAATGAAACGATAAAATGGAATGGAATGCCCACTATAGTCAGCATACATGACATAACATAACATAAGAAATGTACAGGAATGACATTACCTTGTTAGCACTATTGACGAGATTCAGGACATAACCTTTCTTCATGGACGCCTCACAAGGACTCTCCTCGACATAATCGTTCACGGCAAGTACACATTCCTTGCCTACCAGTACATCATTACCAATGGGTTCTTCTTGTTGCTGTACCATAAACAATATAGTAAGAATTTAGCAATGTGCTAACATATTTACAAACCTAATATTCTGGAAAATACTATATATATACATGTACATACAAAATTCAAGTCCTGTATATCAAATTTCAAAACATACACAACAGATTAGCAAGTGTTTTTCCAATGATTGTTATACATATACGGAATTGTCCTAATTCAACATAAAACATCAAATCACACTATGGAATCCCTGTCTATATGACTCTTCTTAGACTGTACACGCCAACTAACTATGTGTATATACATGTATACTCAACATTAATATTGAGAATGCCAAAATTCTGGTGGTCAAGCCACAGTGGTTTTAAAGGGGTGAAGGAGGCCGGCCATTCATACACATTTACATCTACATGTACAACAATCTTCTAAAGAAATCCCAGTATGTCATCAGACGATTATGTCACCAGAGACAGAGTCAGAAAGCTCATGAAAATACAGAATTTTATCCAGAGTTTAATATCATGTTCAAACTTTATTACTATATTCTCAATCATTAAAATCTTTGGTTTACAAAGTTTCATATGATTATATAGAATTCAAACATTGGGGTTTAAGACCAAACTCAATTAATCATAGCATGGTACACTTGCTAACCTGAATACAAGCAGCCACACACTGTACTTCATGACTACTTTCAACATGTATGGCAGTAGAAATTTCAATAATTTCTGTCAGTGTGGCCTTATTGGCTGCCAAGTCCTTGGGGAAATCAGCAAATTTCTTCTGTTGACCATCCACTTGTCCCAAATCGTCACCGACTTCAGAGGAGACAGTGATTGCCTCTTTATCATTCATCCAGACTAAGAGATCACGGACTTCACATCTCTGTATGTGTTGTTTGCATGAGTCTTCCAGACAACGTTGTTTTCTTTTGTTAGCTGTCTCCAGCAAATGTGTGTATCTAAACAGAAATTAAACACATTTTAGTACTTTACTTTAGCCAATTTGATAATGTTACTGGTGTGTCAATATGTACAGAATTTGGTTTGTCAGATCTGATAGCTCATATTATATTCCCTAAACTTTCCATATACTACAAAGCTGTGGAATTTTCGGTCATACCAAATCATTAGCAACATATCATACTCTATCCTAGCTGGCTATCACTAATTCATCTACTCACTCATACACACACTTACAATCTACCCAAGAGTTATTTCTCACCTAAAGAACCTGTGTACATCATGAGCATTGCCAAGACTGGTACTACATTCATCAGCCACTTGTTCCAAAGCTGTCCAACGGAAATTTAAATCCTGTATATCAAATTTCAAAACATACACAACAGATTAGCAAGTGTTTTTTCAATGATTGTTATACATATACTAAATTGTCCTAATTCAACATAAAACACCAAATCACACTAGTTGTGCTAAAAAATGAAACGATAAAATGGAATGCCCACTAAGTCAGCATACATGACATAACTTAACATAAGAAATGTACATGAATGACATTACCTTGTTAGCACTATTGATGAGGGTCAGGACATAACCTTTCTTCATGGACGCCTCGCGAGGACTCTTCTCGACATAATCGTTCACGGCAAGTACACATTCCTTGCCTACCAGTACATCATTACCAATGGGGGCTTCTTGTTGCTGTACCATAAACAATATAGTAAGAATTTAGCAATGTGCTAACATATTTACAAACCTAATATTCTGGGAAATACTATATATACATGTACATACAAAATTCAAGTCCTGTATATCAAATTTCAAAAAACATACACAACAGATTAGCAAGTATTTTTTCAATATACTGATATTTTCCTAATTCAACATAAAACACCAAATCATAGTATGAAAGCCATCTCTATATGGCTTCTATCACACTGCACACTCAAACAAACTATATACTCAACATTAATATTGAGAATGCCAACATTCTGATGGTCCAGCCACAGTGGTTTTAAAGGGGTGAAGGAGGTCATAGATATACATTCACATGAACATGTGACTATAGTACCCAAACCCTTAACAAGGAGTCAGAACATATATGGTCGATATAATTATTGGTTAAGTGCATAGATTGAAAAGTGACTTAGTACAGTCTATAATAGTTTCTGGTGTTATTATATCCAACCATCTCTGCATTATCAGTCACCTCAATGTGGCGCTACCTCCTCCAATTATCACCATGAAGATGACACAGAACATTCATAATGTTAATCACACTGTCCGCATGGAAGACCTTCACAGTATACTAGCTCCATCTGATCATTTAACAGCCTAGGATCTCGACATTAAACTCAAATGGTAAGTCATGCGCCAGTAAAGCCGCAGAGACTTTCATCTCGTCGAAGTGATCTTTGGTATAATTCTATAAACGACAGACTGAGAAGGCAAAACGACAATGTCGTCATGCTGAGCACTTATGGCGAAAGACAAATTTGACAGTTCATAAACAATTATATCAGGATGCAAAGAACCACATAACAGATCTTCTACATAATGCCAAAACTGACTACTTCAGCCAAAAAATCCCAGAGTCAATCAAGCAAGCAGATATTAGTGTGACTAATTTACTACTTCGTAAAGAAAAGAGTTCTCCCATTCCGACACTGTTTCCTCTCCTTGAATTGCCAAAACAGTTTGTATGTATGTATGTATGTATGTATGTATGTATGTATGTATGTTTGTATATAATTGTTTATGTGTGTGTATGTATGTATGTATGTATGTATGTTTGTATATAATTGTTTATGTGTATGTATGTATGTATGTATGTATGTATGTATGTATATGTATGTAGTATGTATGTATGTATGTATGTAGGTATGTATCTGTCTGTGTTCATGTGTTTTTTGACCCCAATGACACACCAATGGTAAGATCATTTTGACTTGAACAATAATTTTCTCAACTAGACACCCGAGGTAATACATCTAGTAGTACCAAATATCATGGCGTGTGCGCACGCACGCATGCACGCACACATACACACACACCCACACACACAGATTGACATACACAGACACAGACAGAGACACTTAGCAATGCCTATAACACTAATGAATCTTATCAGTTCAGTTGTGCTAAAAAAAAATGAAACGATAAAATGGAATGGAATGCCCACTATAGTCAGCATACATGACATAACATAACATAAGAAATGTACAGGAATGACATTACCTTGTTAGCACTATTGACGAGATTCAGGACATAACCTTTCTTCATGGACGCCTCACAAGGACTCTCCTCGACATAATCGTTCACGGCAAGTACACATTCCTTGCCTACCAGTACATCATTACCAATGGGTTCTTCTTGTTGCTGTACCATAAACAATATAGTAAGAATTTAGCAATGTGCTAACATATTTACAAACCTAATATTCTGGAAAATACTATATATATACATGTACATACAAAATTCAAGTCCTGTATATCAAATTTCAAAACATACACAACAGATTAGCAAGTGTTTTTCCAATGATTGTTATACATATACGGAATTGTCCTAATTCAACATAAAACATCAAATCACACTATGGAATCCCTGTCTATATGACTCTTCTTAGACTGTACACGCCAACTAACTATGTGTATATACATGTATACTCAACATTAATATTGAGAATGCCAAAATTCTGGTGGTCAAGCCACAGTGGTTTTAAAGGGGTGAAGGAGGCCGGCCATTCATACACATTTACATCTACATGTACAACAATCTTCTAAAGAAATCCCAGTATGTCATCAGACGATTATGTCACCAGAGACAGAGTCAGAAAGCTCATGAAAATACAGAATTTTATCCAGAGTTTAATATCATGTTCAAACTTTATTACTATATTCTCAATCATTAAAATCTTTGGTTTACAAAGTTTCATATGATTATATAGAATTCAAACATTGGGGTTTAAGACCAAACTCAATTAATCATAGCATGGTACACTTGCTAACCTGAATACAAGCAGCCACACACTGTACTTCATGACTACTTTCAACATGTATGGCAGTAGAAATTTCAATAATTTCTGTCAGTGTGGCCTTATTGGCTGCCAAGTCCTTGGGGAAATCAGCAAATTTCTTCTGTTGACCATCCACTTGTCCCAAATCGTCACCGACTTCAGAGGAGACAGTGATTGCCTCTTTATCATTCATCCAGACTAAGAGATCACGTACTTCACATCTCTGTATGTGTTGTTTGCATGAGTCTTCCAGACAACGTTGTTTTCTATTGTTAGCTGTCTCCAGCAAATGTGTGTATCTAAACAGAAATTAAACACATTTTAGTACTTTACTTTAGCCAATTTGATAATGTTACTGGTGTGTCAATATGCACAGTATTTGGTTTGTCAGATCTGATAGCTCATATTAATTCCTAAACTTTCCATATACTACAAAGCTGTGGAATTTTCGGTCATACCAAATCATTAGCAACATATCATACTCTATCCTAGCTGGCTATCACTAATTCATCTACTCACTCATACACAAACTTACAATCTACCCAAGAGTTATTTCTCACCTAAAGAACCTGTGTACATCATGAGCACTGCCAAGACTGGTACTACATTCATCAGCCACTTGTTCCAAAGCTGTCCAACGGAAATTTAAATCCTGTATATCAAATTTCAAAACATACACAACAGATTAGCAAGTGTTTTTTCAATGATTGTTATACATATACTAAATTGTCCTAATTCAACATAAAACACCAAATCACACTAGTTGTGCTAAAAAATGAAACGATAAAATGGAATGGAATGCCCACTAGTCAGCATACATGACATAACATAACATAAGAAATGTACAGGAATGACATTACCTTGTTAGCACTATTGACGAGATTCAGGACATATCCTTTCTTAATGGACACCTTGCGAGGACTCTTCTCGACATAATCGTTCACGGCAAGTACACATTCCTTGCCTACCAGTACATCATTACCAATGGGTTCTTCTTGTTGCTGTACCATAAACAATATAGTAAGAATTTAGCAATGTGCTAACATATTTACAAACCTAATATTCTGGAAAATACTATATATATACATGTACATACAAAATTCAAGTCCTGTATATCAAATTTCAAAACATACACAACAGATTAGCAAGTGTTTTTTCAATGATTGTTATACATATACGGAATTGTCCTAATTCAACATAAAACATCAAATCACACTATGAAATCCCTGTCTATATGACTCTTCTTAGACTGTACACGCCAACTAACTACATGTATATACTCAACATTAATATTGAGAATGCCAAAATTCTGGTGGTCAAGCCACAGTGGTTTTAAAGGGGTGAAGGAGGCCGGCCATTCATACACATTTACATCTACATGTACAACAATCTTCTAAAGAAATCCTAGTATGTCATCAGACGATCATGTCACCTGCAGAGACACAGAGTCAGAAAGCTCATGAAAATACAGAATTTTATCCAGAGTTTAATATCATGTTCAAACTTTATTACTATATTCTCAATCATTAAAATCTTTGGTTTACAAAGTTTCATATGATTATATAGAATTCAAACATTGGGGTTTAAGACCAAACTCAATTAATCATAGCATGGTACACTTGCTAACCTGGATACAAGCAGCCACACACTGTACTTCATGACTACTTTCAACATGTATGGCAGTAGAAATTTCAATAATTTCTGTCAGTGTGGCCTTATTGTTGGCTGCCAAGTCCTTGGGGAAATCAGCAAATTTCTTCTGTTGACCATCCACTTGTCCCAAATCGTCACCGACTTCAGAGGAGACAGTGAAGGCCTCTTTATCATTCATCCAGACTAAGAGATCACGTACTTCACATCTCTGTATGTGTTGTTTGCATGAGTCTTCCAGACAACGTTGTTTTCTATTGTTAGCTGTCTCCAGCAAATGTGTGTATCTAAACAGAAATTAAACACATTTAGTACTTTACTTTAGCCAATTTGATAATGTTACTGGTGTGTCAATATGCACAGTATTTGGTTTGTCAGATCTGATAGCTCATATTATATTCCCTAAACTTTCCATATACTACAAAGCTGTGGAATTTTCGGTCATACCAAATCATTAGCAACATATCATACTCTATCCTAGCTGGCTATCACTAATTCATCTACTCACTCATACACAAACTTACAATCTACCCAAGAGTTATTTCTCACCTAAAGAACCTGTGTACATCATGAGCACTGCCAAGACTGGTACTACATTCATCAGCCACTTGTTCCAAAGCTGTCCAACGGAAATTTAAATCCTGTATATCAAATTTCAAAACATACACAACAGATTAGCAAGTGTTTTTTCAATGATTGTTATACATATACTAAATTGTCCTAATTCAACATAAAACATCAAATCACACTAGTTGTGCTAAAAAATGAAACAATAAAATGGAATGGAATGCCAACTAGTCATACATGACATAACATAACATAAGAAATGTACAGGAATGACATTACCTTGTTAGCACTATTGACGAGATTCAGGACATAACCTTTCTTCATGGACGCCTCGCGAGGACTCTTCTCGACATAATCGTTCACGGCAAGTACACATTCCTTGCCTACCAGTACATCATTACCAATGGGGGCTTCTTGTTGCTATACCATAAACAATATAGTAAGAATTTAGCAATGTGCTAACATATTTACAAACCTAATATTCTGGGAAATACTATATATACATGTACATACAAAATTTAAATCCTGTATATCAAATTTCAAAACATACACAACAAATTAGCAAGTATTTTTTCAATATACTGATATTTTCCTAATTCAACATAAAACACCAAATCATAGTATGAAAGCCATCTCTATATGGCTTCTATCACACTGCACACTCAAACAAACTATATACTCAACATTAATATTGAGAATGCCAACATTCTGATGGTCCAGCCACAGTGGTTTTAAAGGGGTGAAGGAGGTCATAGATATACATTCACATGAACATGTGACTATAGTACCCAAACCCTTAACAAGGAGTCAGAACATATATGGTCGATATAATTATTGGTTAAGTGCATAGATTGAAAAGTGACTTAGTACAGTCTATAATAGTTTCTGGTGTTATTATATCCAACCATCTCTGCATTATCAGTCACCTCAATGTGGCGCTACCTCCTCCAATTATCACCATGAAGATGACACAGAACATTCATAATGTAAATCACACTGTCCGCATGGAAGACCTTCACAGTATACTTAGCTCCATCTGAACATTTAACAGCCTAGGATCTCGACATTAAATTCAAATGGTAAGTCATGCGGCAGTAAAGCCGCAGAGACTTTCATCTTGTCGAAGTGATCTTTGGTATAATTCTATAAAAACGACTGAGAAGGCAAAGCGACAATGTCGTCATGCTGAGCACTTATGGCGAAAGACAAATTTGACAGTTCATAAACAATTATATCAGGATGCAAAGAACCACATAACAGATCTTCTACATAACGCCAAAACTGACTACTTCAGCCAAAAAATCCCAGAGTCAATCAAGCAAGCAGATATTTAGTGTGACTAATTTACTACTTCGTAAGGAAAAGAGTTCTCCCATTCCGACACTGTTTCCTCTCCTTGAATTGCCAAAACAGTTTGTATGTATGTATGTATGTATGTATGTATGTATGTATGTATGTATGTATGTATGTATGTTTGTACGTACGTACGTACGTACGTACGTACGTACGTATTTATGTATGTATGTATGTTTGTACGTACGTACGTACGTACGTACGTACGTACGTACGTTTCACGTACGTATTCATGTATGTATGTTTGTACGTCGTACATACGTACGTACGTATATAACTATTTATGTGTGTATGTACATGTATATAATTGTTTATGTGTGTATGTATGTATGTATGTATGTATGTATGTATGTATGTATGTATGTATGTATGTTTGTATATAATTGTTTATGTGTGTGTGTATGTATGTATGTATGTATGTATGTATGTATGTAGTATGTATGTATGTATGTATGTAGGTATGTATCTGTCTGTGTTCATGTGTTTTTTGACCCCAATGACACACCAATGGTAAGATCATTTTGACTTGAACAATAATTTTCTCAACTAGACACCCGAGGTAATACATCTAGTAGTATATATCATGGCGTGTGCGCACGCACGCATGCACGCACACATACACACACACCCACACACACAGATTGACATACACAGAGACAGACAGAGACACTTAGCAATGCCTATAACACTAATGAATCTTATCAGTTCAGTTGTGCTAAAAAAATGAAACGATAAAATGGAATGGAATGCCCACTAGTCAGCATACATGACATAACATAAGAAATGTACAGGAATGACATTACCTTGTTAGCACTATTGACGAGATTCAGGACGTCACCTTTCTTCATGGACGCCTCACAAGGACTCTCCTCGACATAATCGTTCACGGCAAGTACACATTCCTTGCCTACCAGTACATCATTACCAATGGGGGCTTCTTGTTGCTGTACCATAAACAATATAGTAAGAATTTAGCAATGTGCTAACATATTTACAAACCTAATATTCTGGGAAATACTATATATACATGTACATACAAAATGCTCAAAAAGTTTGTTCATCTACTACAATAGGAACAGTTTTCACTAACAACAAATAATACTGTAGTTCAGTAAGCTCAGAATGGTATACATGTAGGTACAATGAACAAAGTCAATTTTTACAGTAAAACTTTATAACATAATGTCATAGCTGTCATCTAGTCTCAATAGACTTACTCTACATTCCATGGCTTGATTTCTCAAGGCATCAATGACGGTTCTGTATGCTATCAAGTCTGACATCAACACTTCATGTTTCTTCAACAAAGACTGTCAAATAAACCATACAAATATGTATTTTACCAAACTGTTATATTAGATTAGATGTATCCACCGTTGTCTTAAAAACAGACAACCTGCTACAGCAGTGCAGCACATAAAATGAGGATTTACTAATATACAACACAAACCTGGTCAGTGGTAACAATTCCAAACTTTCTCACTACATTTTGGCTTCTGTTTTTACCTAATCATAGTATAGACCTGCATAATTAGCTGCATAAATTACTCCATCATTTACCAATAACTTGTTATACATCAGTAGCAATGGACAATGAACAACAAGCTACATGTACAAAGTCCACTACTATATTCAAAACATAACAATTTCCTCAACCAAACAAAAAAGACAATGTCAGATTACTGACTGTATGCCTACCTCTAAAATCATACATTTCAAGATTAATATCAAATGTCAAAGTTTTCCTCAATTTCAACCAGAGCAATGAAGGATGAGGTAAGGATGATAGATTGTTGGTTGCTTCTACATCAGAACTTCACGTTGTTACTGGTGTGCCTCTAATATCCAAATTTCAACTTACAACCAATTACAGTCATCGCAGTAATTTCCCGGACAGCAAACTACTGATGTTGCCAGCTAATTAATGTACAATAGAGTTCGATCGACAATTACCGAGACACATGTTTATATTGTAACTGATGTCGCTGCATCCTTAGGCCTTTCTTGTTTATTAGAACAGTGGGGTAGCGCCACGGGTGAATTCATAAAACTTTGTCCGGAAGAAACCATTTCATGTACAGGTTATAAGTTGGCATAAACATATTTGTATTTATATACTCAACTTTACTATCACACTTTGGTAAGCTTGCTAATCTTTATTTAACACCATCAATGTGTAAAAAAAAAACCATCAAAGTCGGTAACTAATCATAAATATTGTTATTATGATTGATGTACCACACTGCCCACCCCTTCAATGAATCGGCCTTCCATGTAATGTTTATGAGGTTCACTCAAACCATGTCTTATACTAGCTGCAATAACTGCATGTAGCGTGTAGTGACGTGGTTTTAAGGGTTCTATCCTCTGTTTTTGTGCCTTTTTTCTGTTCCAATGTTTGACTGGAAGTAATCGCTAGAATTTCTCTAACGGCAATGCAAATAGAAGCAATCACCCTGAAAACGTGAGCACGATGTCAGTGTACTACGTCACCTTTCAAAATGTTGCTACTTTTTGGTTTTCCTCATGGTCGAATTGTCGAACCAAACTTACGTGAAATATTAGGAGGCTAAGACATGTTAATTTGTTATTTCAACCACTGTATTGCCCAGAATTTAACACGTGTCAGATATATTTTCGTCATGTGAAAAGATACCTTATATTAGAGCACACGATGTCTTCGCCAACATATTTACAGAAACTGCTATCAAAGAAGTTGTTGCCAAGACAGCACCGTAAATATTCTCTTTTTGTGGATTTCCTTTGTATTGACTCTTGGTTATAAGTCTAATGCTACATTTAGGCCGACATATGAGCCTCACAGCCATAGAAGTTCAAACACTATGAGCACTGGAGGTACATGTATCTGTGAATATATCATTTGTGTAAAAGTTGTTATTGATGTCTACATTTTAGATATTTGTTCTTGGGTTTTAATTTTACGATATTTCTATCTTGAAGTTTTTCAGTGAATGTGAATGTACTCAGAAAAGTAATGGAGTAACTGGGGGAACCCGTCTCATTTTACATATGCAAGTCAGATGGAGTAACGTAATTAATAAATGCAGGTAGTTCTAAACATCACTTATTACGTACAATTAGTGTTCAGTAGGATTTTTTTTTCGTTTGGTTTACTCATTGACAAATATTTCATAGCAGATGACTGATGTGCAATGTGAAATTGATAACATATATTGTGTCATTTCACCAGTGCAGTACATGTTTGGAAGTTGAGTATTGCGTGAATCATTTTTTACTTTTCTACCAGTGAATGTCTACACCACACTAATTCCTCTGAAGATTTTGTAAATTAACTCAATCATTGGTCACTTAAAATAAATTAAAGTAAAGACGATACGAGATATTTGATACATACTGATATTGTTATACATTGTATGTACAGTAACAGACATGCACACAGTGCACAGATCACATACGAAAGTGCAAATTTGCCACCATAACAACGAAAGGCTTAGCATTTGAAGTATTTCGGAAGGCACAATTTGCCTGCTGTCTCGTTGCGATATTAGCAGTTTGTTCATCATTTCCATCACTCCTACCTGGCTTACTAGCCGGAGAAAAGAAATTAGTTATCTGTTGTTTACTCATACTGAAACCGGCAATGGTTCTCCGCTGTGTAGGCTATCTGCTGTACTATATTGGCATGTCAAACTATCATGATTTGAGAATTAGAGACGTTGAATGACAGGAGCAAACGGAGTAGCGAATAAAATCTAAAAACCAGAAAATGGCAAAATTATGTCGAAATCAAAGGCTTGCCAACAGTCATGTAGAAGAAGAATGATCCTATCAAATTTGTCTACACGGTTCATTGCTATCTAATGGAAGTGTCAATCAAAATTAATGTCAACAACGTTGTCTATCTGTATGCTTTGATACATTCAGAGCCAGAGTACATCAGTCCAGACTATGTCAATCGGGATATTTAGTCTACAATGCGAAGTATAAATTACTTGCAAGTGTGACCTTCAAATGTGTTGGTAAAAAATTACCGGCAACTTCTTAGGCTAGTTACTTTATGAATAGCGTTTCAAGAAAACGCATGCATGCATCTTTTTTTATACGGTGATACCGTGACCTAGGATATTTCTATACACATCTCAAAAACTTTTTTGTTCTTATACTCATGATACAGCAAGCAGTCACGCCATTCAGAAAGTATATGTACTTGAAATTTGTTGAGCCATTTGTGTAAACATTGTAACATAAATACAGAAACGAGTTTCTGCTGAGTCAGCATGTGTCCACATCAGTTACAAAACACACACGTGTCTCGGTAATTGTCAATTTAACTCTCAATATTGCTCACTAATTAGCTGGCAACATCGTTAAGTTGCTGTGCGGGAAATTACTGCGATGACTGTAATTATTTAGTTTTTGTCTTACTTTAGCTTCAACTTCATCTTTACCATAGTCATCGCTACTCACAATACGTTCCTTCTCCTTCATCCAGGACTCTGCTTCTTTGGCATCAGCAAAATACTGGTGTACTTGTAAGGAGTAGTCTAAATCTTGTTTACGTTGGTATGCTTTGTCCTACAACAAATCACAGTCAATATTTTCATTATTACTTCTTTGTTAGTATAGAGGCTATCAGTGCCTCCAATTCTCAAGATTTCTCTTTTTCAGGGTCAGTTCAATGAGAAATCATGAACCAAAAGTTGTTCATGCAAATGAGTAAACCACCAATTGTTAGAATGATGTCAACAGTGTAGTAAGTACCATCCTGATATGACAAATGTACCATAATTGGGCATTCCCCCTGTAAACATTAACTTATTATTGGCAAATTCTGAGATTGATTAACAAAGACATCATATGATGTTAATGACTGTGTGGCTGGCTATGTTTTAATCTGAAATTTTATCTATCTCAGTATCTCAGACAGCTAGACATGAGAAGAGATTCAAAGTCATATCGCTTACACTACTTTTTCACATACAACCTTGACTTTCTGTTCTCAGTAGTTGAGTAATAGAAATATGAATTGTATTCCTTCTCATACACATAATTTAAAGATTTCTCGATAACAATTATATCAACAATTGAATGGGACAGTCTGACCCAGAAATAGCTTCAGCATACTGAATTCAAAAATTGGGGGTTGCACAATACGAGTTGGTGACAGGAAATATTGATTAGTGCCTTCGTATTGTTGCAGTATGTTTAAAGGGTTCATTTATTTAGACAAAATTTAAACAAGAAACAAGTCATTCAGAATGACATAGTCCCCACTATGATTGGGTTTTAAAGAACTGGCAGTTTATGTTGTCATTTTCTTGATATCACTATTCTGATCACTAATGATCGAACACAACGTCAACACTTTTTTTTCCTTTTTTTTTGTAATTTAAGGTATTTTATTGGATGTTATTTGTAAAGATATACATGTCATGTTACATTCCAGTTCTCAAAAGAGCAATGTTTACATTGCAATCCATTACCATTTATGATACATATGGAATGAGGGGGGTCCATTTCTTTAGAAAAGGTATGAGTTTGTGGTTTTTCTTTGCGATAAAGTGTTCATACTTATAAAGTAGTTTAAATTGGTTGTACAGTTCTCTGAACACAGGAAGGGATTCCTTTCTTTTACAGGAGTAAATGTATTTTCTAACTATAAGGCTTATGAAATTGAGTAAAAGTGTCTCATCTGGGTCTGACAAAATTAGGCAGATTTTGCTAGGAACAGCCCTTAACTTAAGTGCTTTGCCCCATACAGTTATTATTGCTTCCCAGATACCAATAGTGTGTTTACAGTTGTAAAATAAGTGTTCTATGGTCTCTGAGACCGCATGACAGAAGCTACAGAGGTTTGTGGGGAACTTTACTGGGTTTAATTTGTACAGTTTCTCGTTTGTGTACAGTAATATTATGCAGAATTTTAAACTGGAACTCTCTTGATTTGCTATCGACTGTGACTTTGAGAATTTGTTTAATACATTTTATGCCATTGCAGTAGGCCAACTCCCAGGTCTCTTTCAAGTTTCTTTTCACTGCTTGGTTTGGTAAATTTTCTGTCGATGAGTTCTGACTTTAGTTTGTGTTTTGTGATTATCCTCTATAGGAGTTGCAATACCTGATATGTTCATGCAGACATCATCTATATAATCATCTATATTCTTTAGATTTTCTGGAATCGCATGTAAAATGCCTATCCACTTTAGTTTGAAAATGGGGGATTGTTCAGAGAGTGCCAGCTCACGCCATGGTATAATTCCATTTTCCATATACAGATCTGAAATTCTCATTATACCATGTTCAACAAATTCTGGATAGTAAATTGACATTCCCCCTATCTTTATATGTTTGTTGTTCCAAATTATTTGATTGAATTCTCCATAGAAGTCCTCTGTCACACTGGCCCACGACTCCATACATTCCTTCCAAAAGGGTGTACATCCACCAATAATAGGTAGGGTGTTTATATTGTAATTACATTTGAAGATCAATTTTCCTCCTATTTTCTCTAATGCTTTTTTCACAAATGTTGTCCAGGGTTGAGTGAAGTCAGGGTTCAAGAACTTCTTTATTAGGATACGTTGTTGTTTTTTCATTATGGTCAGGTCTGGTACCCCTAGTCCACCTTAGTCCACCTTGGCCCACCTCCCCTATCAGGGTTTTCCTTGCAACTTTGTCCCGTCCATCCCAGAGGAAGTTGAAGATCAACTTATTTATGTTTTGGAGAACATCTTTTGGGAGCACAGCACAATTTAATATATATGAAAACTGAGACACAGCCAAAGTTTTAATGAACTTTCACAAAAAGGGAAAGTTTTCTTGTTTTCCAAGTGTTTATGACACTTTTCATTTTATTTAGTGCTGTTCTACTATTTAATATTTCAACCTCCCTCTGGTTGTACGCGAAATAGACTCCAACAATTTTGACAGGGGTGGTAGGCCATCGTACCCCAAACTTTAACTCCCCTCTCCCCTTCCATGGGCCAAGCCACACCCCTTCCGTCTTCTCTGTGTTAACCTTCAGACCAGAGCACGACTGGAATTTCTTTAACACTTGAAATAGCACCTCAACGGATTTTTCACAGGTCAAAAAACAAGTCAATCAAATCATCCGCAAATGCACTTTCTTTCATTTCTATATCAGCACACTTTATGCCATGGATATCTCTGTTGGTTCTTATGGCGACTAGCAATGGTTCAAGAACTAGTATAAATAACATTGGCGATAAGGGGTCTCCTTGTCTGATCCCACGGCCTAATTTAAAATATCCAGTGCTATACCCATTGTTCATCACACAGCTTTCTATATTATTATACATTGCCCTTATCCAGCCGATAAATCTAGGGCCAAAATTGTATCTCCGGAGTACCCTATATAAAAATTCCCAGTCTACACTATCAAACTCTTTTTCGAAATCAATTGCCAAGAGTATAGCCGGGATCTCAAATTTGTTGGTAAAATGAAAAATCTCGTCAATTAACCTTACATAGTCACCTATGTTACTCCCCTTTACAAAAGCATTTTGGGAAGAGCTAACAATGTTTGGGAAGAGCTTTTGAAGTCGTTTTGACAGGGATTTCGACACCAGCTTCATATCAACATTAATTTAAGGATATTATTGGTCTCCAGTTCTTCAACAATTGTCTGTCCTGACCCGGTTCTTCAATTAGTGTAACTATACTTTGTTTCTGTGAGACTGAGAATTCCCCTACATTTTGTACCTCAATGGCAGTGTTAAAAGAGTCCATTACCAATTTACTAACTAATGGCCAGAAATGTTTATAGAATTCTACAGTTAACCCATCGTTACCAGGGGATTTGTTCTCCCTCATGGTGCCAGTGTACTGAATACTTCTCCTGGAGATAGTGGTGACTCCAAGAGGGTCTGTGCATCCATGTCAAGTTGGGGAATATTTGGGTTATCAAGTATATTCCTACATTCCTCCTCATCAAAGGCCTGCTTTGAGTATACACAACATCAACACTTTAAAAAAAGGTATATGAGGCTGTTATACTTTTTTGACGACGCTGAAGAATGCTAGTCGAAAGTCTGCAGCATCGTGTACAGTGTTTTTGCTAAGGTTTGGGAACCCCGGTAACAGAAAGGGGAAAGAGGTAAAACTGGTAGTGCTTCCCATGCAATGTATCTTAGTTTAGGTGGGGAACCCCGGTAAAATGATGTGGGAACCCCGGTAGATTTTACCTACTTACCGCCCTTAAATAAAACACTGGTGTAATTCACATGTACTGTACATGCAGATATCAATGTATAGTTTTTTCACCTGTTGTCAGTTCACACTTCGTCTTTATAAATAGTCGAGTATTTGTCATTATTGTAATTAATGGTCGTCTACATTGAAATTTTAATACTTCATTCATTATCTTTGAAATCAATACGCCCATGTGGGCAGAAAATGAAAGTACAATTATTAAAGTGAGTGTGTGTGGGGGTCAAGCATTTGCATATCACTGATACATGTTATGAACAATTCTTGATCTAAGCACCACTAAGAATGTTCCCATCAAATTTTAACCCAATCTACTCAATAAATTTGGCATTATTTATAGATTTTTGACCAAAAACACACTGATTAGATTGTCATGTCATTAATATTTCTTAATATAAATACCCTGAAGAACGTTCCAACCAAATTTCAGTCCAATCTGTTCAGTAGTTTTGGAATTAAACATTTTTCACCAAAAAGACACATTTTGAGACCTAATTTGCATATCACTGATGGGATCATCTGATCCTGAACATTTCTTAATTCAAATGCTCTAAGAATGTTCCCATTAAATTTCAGGCCAATCTGCCCAGTAATTTTTTAATTAAAGGTTTTAAGGTTTTTGACCAAATATCGTGTTTTTTTACCCAAATCACATCGGTAGTAGGATCATTTTGATTTGATCAATTTCCCAACTAGACACCCAAGGTAATATACCCACCAAATATCATGGCAATCGGTCCAGTGGTTTTTGACTTTAAGTTGTTTACACACAGACAGACAGACAGACAGACAGACACTTTGCCATGCCTATAGCACTACTATGAGGTTATTACCTGACATCCCCTCTTCGTGCAGTTTCTATAATGTGACACAAGTTGTTAGATGAGTATCATGTTACGGAAACTTCACAAACGTTGATATAATGGATGAAGAGTTGATATCGGGAAATAACCAATTTATCATATGCCTATGCCCAGGAGTTCAAAGGGAAATTATGAAAAATATAAGAGTACTACTTGCTATGCCATTCACTTCATGTGTCATGTGACCTGTTTATCAGGTGACATTCATATACACATACATGTAGTTCGCTGACCCTGCTCAACCATCATTAATTTTCATCAGATTTCGGTGTAACTTTCCATAATCATTTTGAAATACAATATTGGTATTAGAGTAAGTTCTCTAAAAGTTTCAGAAAATGCTTTAATATTGTTAATAAAAGTAGATGGTTGGCTGACCGTGAGCTTAACTACTGCATGCTGTACGATAGTGTGGTATGGGTAGCATACAGTGTCAGTGGATGGCTAATACACACAGCCATACGTGTGCCCATGATACCATTGCGAAATGTATGTACTGTGTTGTTGTGAATTTACGATCATAAATAGTATCATTTGGGTATGGATATTTTGTCAAAATTTCCTTGTTTTGAAAATTCCAGTGCTGTGGGATACGCGATATCCCTGACGATCAGCCTCCATTTTATTTAAGTTGTTTATGTTCAGAATCGACATGTTTGTCCAATTAGAGATGTGTTTTCTGATGACATTTAACATAAATGTCATGACGTTTAATGTGAATATCATTGACGTTTAACATCCCATATCAGATATTTCATGTTAAACATCTCAAGGAGTGATTGATATGGGCATAGGTATATGATAATGAATAATGTTTTTATGTTTTGTCTTGAGAGCTGTAGGTTTAGATGACTGATTCTTGCACTTTTAGTACAGTTCACAAAGCAAGTCAAAAATGTGGACCAAGACTTTGATGATTGACTGACCAATTTTGCCATGATAGTAGTTTGTTGTTAGTTTGTCTGCTTATTATAAAACCTATCTCACATTCTCCCACCTTCTTCATTAAAGAGCAATGGGTGTGTGAAAGGTTTTCACATTTTTTCTACGACTTTGCTGACCTCCCAAGACAAAAAATAGAAAACATGTAACAGGTGCAAGACTCCTCAATAGGATAAACATCTGAGATATTGATATAACAAGCAGTCGATCATCGGAGATGACTCCGTCCCCGCAATGGATATTTTCAGGTGATTGCCACCTGCAGTCATGGTAGTGTGATGTATAAAATTGTATGAAATATAGTGCCAATGGCACTGTAGGACAACTGTTTAATTGACTGAATATTGCATACATTTTTTTTGAATGTTTATTTATTTGTCTACTAATCTATGTTCATATACATTAGGGAGCCTTCAGTACTTACAGAAGGGGGAGGGCCGGAGAAATCACACATGGTTAGTTAAGTAAAACATGACCCTCCCAAATTCTCCATTTGTTAAAAATGACCCTCCCCTTTGTCCCATTTTGTAAAACATGACCGTCCCCTCCCCATGACAACTGAACGTTAATCAATATTCCCAGGGGTGAACAAATCAGTGGTCCTGCTGAAAGAATTAGTGGTCCCTGGTCCCGCTAATGTGAAACATTAAATCTTGCCTATGAATCTATATATTCAGACTTACACCACTTTTAGTTGAACAATACACAATTTATAATAATAAATACAAAGTTGACATGCTTGGTTTCAGTCAATTGACAATTCTATTATATTTGTAATTATTATTTTTGAGGCATCGATGAATCGAAAAACATTGAATGGCGACTTCACTTGGATTTCACAAATGATAAGAAATTTGACAGAAATATGTGACAAGAACATTGGAAAACAGTTTTAGTCATGATTGCAGTATGACGACAAAAGTTGTACTACGTTTTGTCAAAATTGTCTGGAAAACCCAGACATTGCAAGCAAATCATCACAAGTGTACAAAGAAACTGACTACTTCAAAGTTGATCCTATAAAATCTCACGAAAAAACAAGTCATTGAAAATGACATAGTTCCCGCTATGATTGGGTTTTAAGCAACTGGCAGTTTATGTTGTCATTTTTAAAACCTGGTTAATGCTGTTTGGCCTCTTATGGTTGTTTTTGATATCACTATTCTGTTCAAGCATGTCTGAGTTATGGCTTTGGACATGAAAACTGCGCCAACTAAATGGCTGCCAGGCAACCATATCGGATTGTATCACAACGAAAATGGATATGCACATGTATGTCACAGAACACTGTGCTAATACCAACTTTGAATGAGATCTGTTCAAGCATGTCTGAGTTATGGTTTTGGACATGGAAAATTCGCAAACAAACCATATCAGATTGTATCACGACGAAAATAGATATGCACATGTATGTCATAGAACACTGTGCTAATACCAACTTTGAATGAAATCTGTTCAAGCCTGTCTGAGTTATGGCTTTGGACATGAAAAATCGCAAACACAATGGCTGCCAGGCAGCCATATTGGATCACATCACGAGAACAATGAATATGCACATGTATGTCATAGAACACTGTCCTTATAGCAACTTTGAATGAGATCTGTTCACGCATGTCTGAGTTATGGCTTTGGACACGGAAAATTCGCAAACAAAATGGCTGCTAGGAGGCCATATTGGATCGTATCATAAAACAAATTGACGTGCATATGTATAATGCCATAGTATGTTGCTCCTGTACCAAGTTTGAAAAAAATCGGCTGCGGACGGATGGACGGACGGACGGACGGACAGACGTACCCAATCCATAAGTCCCCGTCCGGACTTCATCCAGCGGGGACTAAAAAACTACGAACACATACATTGCCTGACTAGAGGGAGTCCGTGTGACTGTGTCGAGATAAAATCAAATTCACCAGTCGTCGAGGCTTTGGAAAAAAAACCTAGGAACACATACATTGCCTGACTAGAGGGAGTCCGTGTAACGGTGTGGAGATAAAATCAAATTTGCCAGTTATCGAGGCTTTGGCAAATATCATATCACAGTGCTAAAAGAGATACTTCATAGACTATCATTTCATGAAAGGGGTTCTACTATAAATCATTTGAAGCTCCTTTATGAATAAAAACAATAATACAAACAATGCTGACAGAATGATAGCAAATAAAATGTTTCATTTGATACATTTGAATTATTATACATTGAAATTATTATTCTTCGTTGTCTTCCTAATTCTTGTGTCCCTAAACCAGTATTAGTAATGATATGAGCCACATGTGTGTTGAGTGTTATCTCCTGTCTAGACGAGGTCAAATTTATGTGGTCCGCCCCAAAAATCACTGGTCCCGGACTTCGGACAAGTGGATTTGTTCACCCCTGATATTCCCATCATATGTATACTTGTATCACAGTCCGTGTTTTCTATTACATTCAAAACCAAATCATTGCCGTTGTCACTACCACCACCATCACTACCACCACCACCACCACCACCACCACCACCACCACCACGACCTACTTTAAAATTGAATGTATTTGGAACAATACAATTTTTTTATGCCTTTATGCCCAAGCACTGTCCTGCACATCACAAGGACCTGGAGGTAGTAAAGATGTCGACTTTAACATAAAAAAATTTGAAAGTGTGCCCATTTATTCAATTGTCTATCAATCCCCGTTATCTTCGCAATATGTGATCATTTGGCTGTTGCTATGGGCGTAGTCTCGTTGCTAGGCACATTTGCATGCATTTCTTGAATGTTTATTCATTTGTCTTTCTATTCCTGTTATCTTTGCAATATACGTTATTACTTGGCTGTTGTTATGGGCACAGTCTTGTTGCTACGCAGATTTACATACATTTTTTGAATGTTTATTCATTTGTCTTTATATTCCTGTTGTTATTTTGCAATATACATGATTATTTGGCTGTTGCTATGGGCATGGTCTTGTTGCTAAGCAGATTTACATACATTGTTTGAATGTTTATTCAATTGTCTATTAATCCATTATCTGTGAAATACACAACTGTTTGGCTGTTGCTATGGGCATGGTCATGGTTGCTAGGGATATTTGCATACAATTTTTGAATGTTTACTCACTTGCCTACCAGATGTTGTTATTTGACCAAAATATACTGCCATTTGGTTGTTCCTAAGGGCATGTTCATGGTTGCTGGGGAAATTGTGTAAAAATATTTTGAAGAAAATCTGCACTTACAGAAACGTCTCACCAAGTTTCAGTCTCACTGACCAAGTACTTTGTGAGATATAAGTTTACGACCAAAAATGAACATTTGTACACCTAATTTGAATATCACTCATGGAATCATTGTATACTTAACATTTCTTCATCCATACATCCCTAGATGCATTCCCATTACATTTCAGTGCAATCTGCTCAGTAGTTTTGGAATTATTCATTTTTGACCAAAAAGACACATTTTTAGCTCTAATTTGCATATCACTCATGGGACCATCATGTGCTGAAAAATTCTTAGTATAAACACCCTGAAGAATGATTCACCCAAATTTAATCCCAATCTGCCCACTACTTTTGGAGTTTAAGGTTTTTGACCAAAAATCACATTTTTTACCCAAATCACCATATTTGTTTTACCCAAATCACACACAGGTGATAAAATCATTTTGAATTGAGGTATTTCCCAACTAGACATGCAAGGTAATATGCACCCACAAGATATGGCAATCAGTACAGCAGTTTTTGACTTAAGTTCATTTACACACACACACACACACACACACACGCACGCACGCACGCACGCACGCACGCACGCACGCACACACACACACCCACACACACTGACTGACATACACAGAGACAGACAGATAGACAGACAGAGACACTTAGCAATGCCTATAACACTAATGAATCTTATCAGTTCAGTTGTGCTAAAAAAAATGAAACGATAAAATGGAATGGAGTGCCCACTAGTCAGCATACATGACATAACATAAGAAATGTACAGGAATGACATTACCTTGTTAGCACTATTGACGAGATTCAGGACGTCACCTTTCTTCATGGACGCCTCACAAGGACTCTTCTCGACATAATCGTTCACGGCAAGTACACATTCCTTGCCTACCAGTACATCATTACCAATGGGTTCTTCTTGTTGCTGTACCATAAACAATATAGTAAGAATTTAGCAATGTGCTAACATATTTACAAACCTAATATTCTGGGAAATACTATATATACATGTACATACAAAATGCTGAAAATGTTTGTTCATCTACTACAATAGGAACGGTTTTCACTAACAACAAATAATACTGTAGTTCAGTAAGCTCAGAATACATGTAGTACAATGAACAAAGTCAATTTTTACTGTAAAATTTTATAACATGACAAAGCTGTCATCTAGTCTCAATAGGGTGATCTTATAGCACTACTGTACCTTAGTTAAGTTGTGCTAAAAAATCATATCATCGCACCATTTTAGACAACATTTCCTGACCAGAAACATTTTTTTTGCAGCCTACTGAAAATCAATCTGATTAAAATCCAATGTAGATGTCGGCTAATCGTGCATTGCTATCTTACCATCGTTATTTAGCTTGAATTGACCTTCGTAGTACATGTTTACAATTTTTAGCCTGATCGCCTCCTCTACATCTGAACACGCCACCATGCAAACGAACAAGCCATTGAGAGAGACATAGTCCCCGCTATGATTGGGTTTTAAGGAATTAGCACTACTCTGATCACGCAACAACACTTGTGAACCTAAATCAAATAGACTTAGATATGTTGTGTCTGCTTGTCGGACATGGAACATGCCTACAACAATAAAGGATTGGTCGGGTATGGGGGATCATATCAATATGAAAATGGATATGCAAATGTATGTCATAGAACACTGTCCTAATACCAACTCTGAATGAGATCTGTTCAAGCATGTCTGAGTTATGGCTTTGGACATGGAAAATTCACAAACAAAATGGCTGCCAGGCAGCCATATTGGATCGTATCATGACGAAAATGGATATGCACATGTATGTCATAGAACACTGTCCTAATACCAACTTCGAATGAGATCTGTTCAAGCATGTCTGAGTTATGGCTTTGGACATGGAAAATTTGCAAACAAAATGGCTGCCAGGCAGCCATATTGGATCGTATCACAATGAAAATGGATATGCACATGTATGTCATAGAACACTGTCCTAATACCAACTTTGAATGAGATCTGTTCAAGCATGTCTGAGTTATGGCTTTGGACATGGAAAATTTGCAAACAAAATGGCTGCCAGGCAGCCATATTGGATCGTATCACAATGAAAATGGATATGCACATGTATGTCATAGAACACTGTCCTAATACCAACTTTGAATGAGATCTGTTCAAGCATGTCTAAGTTATGGCTTTGGACATGAAAATTCACAAACAAAATGGCTGCCAGGCGGCCATATTGGATCGTATCATGACAACAATGAATATGCACATATATGCCATAGAACACTGTCCTAATACCAACTCTGAATGAGATTTGTTCAAGCATGTCTGAGTTATGGCTTTAGACAGGGAAAATTCACAAACAAAATGGCTGCTAGGCGGCCATATTGGATCGTATCATAAAACAAATTGACGTGCATATGTATGCCATAGCATGTTGCCCCTGTACCAAGTTTGAAAAAAATCGGTACAGGCATCTCCAAGAAACGGCTGCGGACGGACGGACGGACGGACAGACGGAACCCAATCCATAAGTCCCCGTTCCGGACTTCGTCCGCGGGGACTAATTACTGCTCACAGAGTCTCACAACCAATCAGGCTGCGTCTTACTTGTCAGTGGCATACACGATAAATGTACACATCGAATATCAACAAACATTGAATATCAACAGAAAGTAAGGTAATTGAACGCGTAGGCGTTCCCTGTAGTAGGCTTCTCCTCGAACGTAATCAGGTTGCGTCTTACTGAAGACAGTTTGTAGTGTACGCAACACCATGCAATGCACAGGGTTCATACACTTAAAAGTATCATTTTGAATGACATCTAATTGTCTGATGTGGACGAGAAGAAATTAACAAAGGTTCCCATAACATGTCACAAAACATTTAAAAGACAAGCGACACTAATCAAGACGTTTTAAAATCACGTTTGCACGCTAAGATTAAACGGAGAAACCTCTGTCCTATCCCCGTAGTAGTCGTTTCGTCAAGCTGGTGCATTGATCTTGTAAGATTTGAGTCACAGCATTCGTATAGTCTAATTCAGACATATCCAGAAAAAAAATCAAAAACTACACTGTGTCCTCATTATTGTATGTTTTGATGTGGCTAAATTTAAAGGTCACCAACAACTTTTTTTTTCTTAAAAAACGTCATTTACGTAACGCAATTTCGCGCTTAATGTATAATTGATTACGTTCAGCCCTTGCGTCTTAATGTTTATATACGGCCACGTGTTGAAGAACATCGTGATTTCTCAACTCAACTTGACCATTTAGGAATGTTACTGTACTGACAAACATAAAAAAAGTAGTTTATTCCCATTTATCGACAACATGAAAGTCAAAACCGCACTTCCACAACCCGGAAATTGAACTGCACTTCCCAAGGCCCTAGTATTGCCATGCGTGAGCTTGTAGTATGTCGACTTGTGCGCCAAACTTGTAACAATTTCTAGTCGTGGTTGGTGATACTTGATACTCACTACAATGTTACGATTACCTTACTAACAGACCTACTGTTACCCCCGGGACTTTTACAATATTATGTCGCTGAAATGACGACTGGACTCGGAGTAGCAATAGCCAAGATCGAAACAAACATTGCGGCGCCCATTCAACTAGCTATGCATAGGTACGGTCTGTGGGCAAAGTTTCTTGTGGAACGATCGGTTGACTGTCTGGGTTTAATCAGCGTGATTCACCGTGGTGGCGAAAGACTTTGAAAATATTTCGCCATTTCACATTTACGAGACTCAGTGTATAAATGGGTGGCTCAAGCACAGACATGTCGTTCGTCAATATTAATCGATCACGATCATTTTCCAGGGTAGGGAGCATTTTTCCAGGGTTTTCCAGAGAGGGTTGAAATTCCAGGGTTTTCCAGGACCGTTCGAACCCTGAATGCAATGCAAAGCGACCGAAATGTTCACGATAAGGACTTTTTTTTTTAGAAATTATATCTTAAATTTCCTCTTTTCTGGATTCATATAGCACAACTGTGCACTCCCTGTGGCAAATATTGCTATGAATCGTACAATACTTCAAGCCTACTGCAGAAAACGCGTAGGCGTTCGCTGAGATAAACATTGACACTAGGGGGGGGGGGGGGAAACCATTCCAATGTAGCTAACATGTACATAAGACGAAATGCATAGAGGTACATCTAAACAAGAATTCTTTAATTACCGTATATATATATAGCAATACAATCACTGAAATTTTTTTCATATTTGAAATACTTCGTACGTTGTCGTTTCCGTGTGTGCACAAATAACGGCATGTAGTAATAGTAAAGGTAGGTCCACGTCCACTGAGCCGTTGTACTTCGGCTCTGGAAGTTCAATTACTGGACTTCCTGTTGATATTCAATGTTTGTTGATGTTTGATGCGTCGTGTATGCCCCTGACAAGTAAGACGCAACCTGATTGGTTGCCTGTGTCTTAGTGAGCAGAAATTCGTTTGCATGGTGGCGTGTTCAGATGTAGAGGAGGCGATCAGGCTAAAAAATGTAAACATGTACTACGAAGGTCAATTCAAGCTAAACAAGTCATTGAGAATGACATAGTCCCCGCTATAATTGGGTTTTAAGGAATTATCACTACTCTGATCACGCAACAACATTTGTGAACCTAAAACAAACAGACTTAGATATGTTGTGTGTGCTTGTTGGACATGGAATATGCCTCCAACAATAAAGGATTGGTTGGGTATGGGGGATCATATCACGATGAAAATGGAGTCTGAGTTATGGCTTTGGACATGGAAAATTCACAAACAAAACGGCTGCCAGGCAGCCATATTGGATCGTATCACAACGAAAATGGATATGCACATGTATGTCATAGAACGCTGTCCTAATACCAACTTTGAATGAGATCTGTTTAAGCATGTCTGAGTTATGGCTTTGGACATGGAAAATTCACAAACAAAATGGCTGCCAGGCAGCCATATTGGATCGTATCACGACGAAAATGGATATGCACATGTATGTCATAGAACGCTGTCCTAATGCCAACTTTGAATGAGATCTGTTTAAGCATGTCTGAGTTATGGCTTTGGACATGGAAAATTCACCAACAAAATGGTTGCCAGGCAGCCATATTGGATCGTATCACGACGAAAATGGATATGCACATGTATGTCATAGAACACTGTCCTAATGCCAACTTTGAATGAGATCTGTTCAAGCATGTCTGAGTTATGGCTTTGCATGGACATGAAAATTCGCAAACAAAATGGCTACCAGGCAGCCATATTGGATCGTATCACAATGTAAATGGATATGCACATGTATGTCATAGAACACTGTCCTAATACCAACTTTGAATGAGATCTGTTCAAGCATGTCTGAGTTATGGCTTTGGACATGAAAATTCACAAACAAAATGGCTGCCAGGCGACCATATTGGATCGTATCATGACAACAATGAATATGCACATGTATGTCATAGAACACTGTCCTAATGCCAACTTTGAAAGAGATCTGTTCAAGCATGTCCGAGTTATGCCTTTAGACAGGGAAAATTCGCAAACAAATGGTTGCTAGGCGGCCATATTGGATCGTATCATAAAACAAATTGACGTGCATATGTATGCCATAGCATGTTGCCCCTGTACCAAGTTTGAAAAAAATCGGTCCAGGTATCTCCAAGAAACGGCTGCGGACGGACGGGCGGACGGACAGACGGAACCCAATCCATAAGTCCCCGTTCCGGACTTCGTCCGCGGGAACTAACTAAACACTACATCGATAATATTTTCAGGACAGATGCACTTAGGTATCACAAATGTATGTACCAAGTTATAATGAATTTGAAGCATGCTTAGGATATTTATCAAAACCTAATCAGATCTTGCCATTACCCTACGGAACATGTCTACAAAATTTTGTTTGAATTTAGCCAGTAATTTTGTAGATGGTGATATAGACACACACAAACACAAACAAACACACAGACACACACACACACACACACACACACACACACACACAGATACACAGATTTTTCATCCCTAAAATATAACATTCTTTACGGAAGGTGAAGAGATAATGTTAGACAAATATCAACATGAAAACCTAACCACTAATACTTTAACCATTACAAGATTGCCTATGGAACTAAAGGTAGGTTCTTTTAGCGGCTGTAACTAAAATATTGACATGAATTCTGGCACATCTGGCAAAAAACTATAACAAAGGTTTTTAGTATATAACACTACATAACTCAGTTTTCTTCATTGTTGATCTGCTTACATAACACTCATGAATGGTTAAAGAAACAAAAACAGTGATGGACCTTTCAGTCTAGTATAGCATTTTCTAAGACATCACACATATTTCATTTTAATTATCTACCTTGGATTCTACTAAGACTTTGTAATATTGTCAACTTGTCTATACCAAACCATTTTCAATACACTGAGATTTCTCATAGATTTCATATAATATAAACTTAGTCTTTCACGACCAATCTTCTCACAGAAAATGTGAAGCCAATTTTGCCTGTACAAGTTTCTTTTAAAATAACAAAGAATGTTCATTTATGTCTTTATGAGAGTGATAGTACCATTTGACATGTTGGGAGAATTTTACCTTGTATGAAGGATCAATTTTATTGTCTACATATTTCCAGAAGTAAACTAACTGACTTTTATCAGGACTTGGTGTTTGAAATCTCTGAACAAAACAAGGGTGTCAAATCTACTTACAGTATCTCTACGTTCTGAGACATCTTCTGCAGCATAATGTTCACTTTCTACAAGTTTAACGGCAAAGTCAACATGTGCCTGTAGAATAAAAACAAAAGAATTTACTATATCTGCCACAGGGTATTTGTACCAATTATGCTAAGCATACATTTTGCACACTGGAAGTATACATCCAATAATTCTTTTATTATTTTTACACATCATGACAAATTTACTTAGTCATATTCATCATGCAATAAATAATTACCATGATATATTACATTGTCTTTGAGTATGTAATCTTTGATTTCATTTCTATATTCAAAGTTTTGAATCCAATATTTCCATCCGTATGAAAAGCAATAAAATTGAACTATTTTCACTCACACTGATCTCTTCTTCTTGTGCTGCAAGTGATTTTTTAAAGTCTTCATGTTTCTTAATCAAAGCTTCCACACTGTCCAAGGAGTCTCCAAGATCTTCATTGGCTAAGAAAGCCTGCAAAAAACAATAGTTGTGATCATCAATTCTTTTTTATTTCTGTAGTAATATGTAATAATTATGTAATATGTAGTAAAAGTTATATGAGGACCAAAACTAATGTTTGTGTATAATTCTTATCTTCAATAGTACTTGTAAACATGATTTACAAGGAATTGGCAATATGTAAATACTACAAATGTGTCTGTGATAGGCAGGAATTGGACTGATGTTGATAATTGACCCTGAAGGTCATGGCCAAGAGTCAAGGTCTCAAATGATAGCTTGCATGATAAAATGAGTATTGCGAATGGGCATATAGATGGAGCCCATTTGTATCTAGTTTCCTCCTTCAAGGGACTAATGAATGAATGAAGTCATTTATTAGTTACCTTTTTCTCCAGTATTTCATGGATCGTGATCATCTCTATCATTTCGACTTCTGTAAAAAAAATATAACATTCACCATTATACACATCATATACTATCATGTAGCCCAAGTCTAGTTCCACCCTAGTGTCAGTGTATAGCCCTCACTGGCGAGACTATAGTCTTGCTGCTAGACGTTCGGGCTTTCTTTCGATGCTATAACTGCAGAGGTCGCGGTAGCTTTTTTTCTGATGCGTCCCTGGGACGCGTTCCTGCCAAAATTAGCGTCAAAATCCTATAACGGTGCGTCTTTTCCAAATTTGCATGCACACAGTCACTACGTCTTTCAGATGTACACTAAATACGTTACAAATGTAAATACATGTACATGAACACATCAGTGTCATTCTCCCGCACACCGTATACCAGTACATGGTTTGTACTTCCAAAAATAAAATATTTATATGCAAGAATACGCTATACAGAGGTTTAACTTCGTCTTTCTCGACTTTCGATTTTCTATGGTAATCACTCTCTAAAAATATGTGCTCCGAGAAAGAACTCCGGATGAATATATAGCGGAGTGGGAGAAGACGTGTCGAAACCCCATAGCGTATAAATCCAGAGCTAATGGTAGGGCGGTTCTTGGAGTCGGACCGTACGGAGTACATAAAACTACCCCATGATGATACAAAATCGCAATGCATAAACTAAGTTCCATGACATGAATGATGAAGTATGAACGACAGCGTGAACTTCAATTTGACAGAGACACAGTTGTAAAAGTTCGATACAAATTTTGTGTCGCTACGTTGCAATCGTTTATTCTTGAACGACGCCTTACGTGTGCCATGTTCACTGTAAATTCGCGTAATGCGTTCGATCCCGTAACGAAGCTCAAAATAAGTTTCAGTTTTAGTGAGAATGAAATGGCGACTTGGCAGTATGAATTTATCAACGTGAAGGCTTCAGCATAGATTACTGTCCACCGATGTGGTCTATTTAATCATCGCTTCGCCTGTGAGGGAAGATGCTTCACCGTAGCGTAAGGCCGTGCTATCGATGGAAACTCTGCCAAACCATGTCTGTTAATAAGTAACTAAACACGTGATAAGTAATTATAATATTACGTAGTTTCTAAACTACCCAAGACGTGCTCGGCACGTCAGGAAATGGTCATGGGGCACATGAAACTGTTGGAACGTTTTATATACGATGGGTCATATTCAAATTTCACAGGTCACACTGCACATATAAATAGTTACAATCAGAACTGACTAATTCCACGATGTCTGTTCTACAACTTCGAAGCAAAGATGATAACCGTACGTTTGCCAACAGTAAGCCCCATTTGTCCCCTGTTTATGACGCGTCCCCAGTGACGCATACATCCAAAAAAAGGCGTCCCAAGTGTCAAATAGTGCGTCAAATACGCACAAATAACGCGTTAACGCGACCTCTGTTAACTATAAGCGAACGAAGTTCGCATGTGAGGGCTTGCCCGAACAGTCTAGCGAATGTCATTTTCAGACCGGACATTCCATTGAGATTACGATAAGCGGTGGGTTGGGCCATATATGCATATATATATATATATATTTTAATATATTCAATCTCTGCATGCAGGTGTTGACAAACACATTTATGTCATTACTATGTCTTATCAGTTTATGGTAATTGTGTTTGATGAGTGTGTAGACGTTGTCATTCACACATTTTAGTTAACGCATTGGTGGTTATTTTTACAAGCCCCTCCTTAAGATGAATATGCATGAAAATTTAGCTATTGTCCTCTGTTTGTGCTTGTCGCTAATACGGTTCTCTGATTGGCAGTTATTTATATCCTGATGACATTTGCTAGACCTCGGATGTTCCATCCTCGATAGCGTTGTTCGGCTGTGTGTCATATTTTATCGGAAGAACATCCGAGGGCTAGCTGATAGACTAGCGAGACTACAGCCACCACAGTGTACAATAGGATTAACATCATCTCACTATTGTCCTTATGGCAAGCAGTGCACATCAGTGTGTCAATTTAGTCTTGTTATTTTTGTATTTTTTTGTGAGACAGTTGTGCTATTGTAAGACTATTTGAAGTAGTTCACAAACAAGCTGCATCAAAATCTTGTTTACTTGTCATGACAATAATTTTAAGTTGATTCTACATTTTAAATTGAAAGGTACTCTTGTACTGAATTTATGATACTCTTGTCGGTACATCTACATTGTTATATATAGGCATAAAAAAATTAATTGTTTAGTTCTGGTTACTTGACCCCACCAACATTTTTTTTACGTATTCAAGAAAAAAATAATACAATCGCAAAAAATTGTGAAGTCTCACAAGAAACAGTAGATGTGGAAATTGACATCAACTTAAAAAGACTATATAAAACTGGTCTTCCAATCTGTAATGGTTGTATATCTGATAGGAAGAAATCAATAACACAGAGACCATTTGGAAAAACTGAACTAGACACTCACACATGAAAACAAATATGATAAAATAAAATAAACAAGTTATTGAAAATGACATAGTCCCCACTATGTTTGGGTTTTAACAGTTTCCTCTGGGTCAAAAAATTTACTAACCATGGCATTGGGCTAATTTGCCTCAAAATTTATTAGCCAAACCAGACTTTCAATTAGCCAAACTTTTGCAATAAAAATGAACTTATATAAATAAAGACAATAGCGCAAACTTGTATGTTTTTACTGTTTATTTACATACATTTTTCATGTCATGTTGGCAAACGTACGGTTCTCATCTTTGCTTCAAAGTTGTAGCGCCAGACATCTAGGTTTTAGTCAGTTCTCATTGTAACTATTTTCTAAATCTCAATGTGCAGTGTGACCTGTGAAATTTGAATATGACCCATCGTATGCATAACGTTTCAGCAGTTTCATGTGCCCCATGACCATTTCCTGATGTGGAGAGCACGTCCTGGGTAGTTTAGAAACTACGCGATATTATCATAACTTATCCACATGATTGGTTACGCACGGCCATTACGGCAAGGCATCTTCCCTCACGAGTGAAGCGATGATCAAATGGACCACATCGTTGGACAGTCTCTCCTGAAAACTTCACTTAGATAAATTCAAACTGCCACGTCACCATTTCATTCTCACTAAAACTGATTTTTTTTCTTTTTGAGCTTCGTTACTAGATCGAACGTGAATTTACTGTTCACTACTGTTCACTACACCATTCTCTTCGTCTGAGGTGAACATGGTTTGCACATTATGTATCAGTTTTATCAGTGTTAACAGTTCTCCTCAGATCAGCGACACAAAATTTGGATTAAACACTTTTACAACTGTATCTCTGTCAAATTGAAAGTTTGCGCTGTCGTTCGTACTTCATGTCACGGAACTCAGTTTGATATGACATTTATTTACATTGCTGATGTAACAATTTTATGATTTGAGGAACGTACAATGTGTGCACTTCCTTCTAAATGTAATACAATGTAGTTTAAATTACGGATATTCCACGTTGTGACAAAGAAACCACAAGCATTACGCATAGATTTTCTGGTGCCCTATTCTAAATTGGCTTCGCAAATTTGACTAATTGTATCAAAAATATTCTCGCCAAATGCTGATTTTATTCGCATTTTACGATTTTGCGAGTGGGCAGCGGAAACACTGGTATTAACGAACTGGCAGTTTATGTTGTCATTTTCAAACCTGGTTAATGTTGTTTGGCCTCATATGGTTGTTTTTGATATCACTACTCTGATCATGCAACAACACTTGTGAACATAAATCAAACAGACTTAGATATATTGTGTCTGCTCATTGGACATGGAACATGCCTACTCATGTTGTGTCTCCTCGTTGGACATGGGACATGCCTACTCTTCAAAATGACGTCATGGAATAAACCATTCAACATGAAAACTGCGCCAACAAAATGGCTGCCAGGCAGCCATATCGAATTGTATCACAACGAAAATGGATATGCACATGTATGTCATAGATCACTGTGCTAATACCAACTTTGAATGAGACTTGTTCAAGCATGTCTGAGTTATGGCTTTGGACATGGAAAATTCGCAAACAAAATGGCTGCCAGGCGGCCATATTAGATCGTATCAGGAACAAATTGAGATGCTTATGTATGCCAAAGTATGTTGTCCCTGTACCAAGTTTGAAAAAAATTGGTCCAGGCATCCCCAAGAAACGGCTCCGGACAGACAGACGGACACATGGATGGAACCCAATCCAGACTAAAAATCAACCTACCCACCTATTCTAAAATTGAGCGTAATTGGAAAGCGTAACTGGAACCACAAAGTTTTTTATTAGGCCTAAATCAGCTTAAAAATAGATTTGCTAATCCCCAATTGTAACTGAAACAATATTTATGTATCCAATTGTAATATTAAATTTGTCATTCTATTATATGATAAAGAGTTGCTGAATAACTGGATTATTTCATTTACCAAGAATAATAACATCCAAATAAATTTACAAAATAAAAACACAAGTCTATACAGTGCAAAGATTGGTCAGTGGTATTGCTCAAAGAAATTTTGTTTGACTTTCTCCCAACTTGTACCCTCTCGGGAGAAAAAGGATTAAAAAGATGTGACGAATTGGTTAATTCAATGTAGGAAGGAACATTACAATATCAATTCAAATTTTGCATCTCAAATAGAAATACTATGTAAGTAAACTGGCAAAATTCATTTTAGCATTATAAAGTCAAGATTTTGATGGAGGCAAGGTTTAGTATGACTGTTACTGCTCACGATAACAATAATAACATAATATGACAAAAAATAACAGAACTCGAGACAATTTTTTAAAAAATACCACCAATCACCTTGTCGCACAACTGTACATTTTTTAAAAATGTTTATCCATATGGTAGTCCATGCTAACAAGAAGTGTTCATTTGTTGAATGACTATCCAGTTGCCTATCCTACCATGTTGCTATCTTTACGATATATGCTATCATCATGTTGTTAGATATATTCACATATATTTTCGAATGTTTATTCAATTGTCTATTAACCCTCGTTGTTATCTTTGCAATATATGTGATCATTTGGCTGTTGCTGTGGGCGTGGTCTTGTTGCTAGGCACATTTGCATACATTTTTTGAATGTTTATTCGTCTCTATTGCTATTGCTGTTGTTATCTTTGCAATATACATGATTATTTGGCTGTTGCTATGGGCTTGGTCTTGTTGCTAGGCAAATTTACATACATTTTTTGAATGTTTATTCAATTGTCTATTATTCCCTGTTGTTATCTTTGTGAAATACATGACTGTTTGGCTCTTGCTATGGGCATGGTCATGGTTGCTAGGGTATTTGCATACATTTTTTGAATGTTTACTCATTTGCCTACCAGATGATGTTGTTATTTGACCAAAATACACTGCCATTTGGTTATTGCTAAGGGCGTGGTCATGGTTGCTAAGGCCAATTTTCTCAAAATGTTTTGAAGAAAATCTACAGAATAACACTTTCAGAAACATCTCACCA
>NC_135568.1:19247709-19272709 GCF_964340395.1 Glandiceps talaboti
CTGAGATGGCTATTTCATTTCTCGTATGGCTATTTTACTAAAATCATGAAATTGAGGGGCTTGAAATCATCAGACTTCGCAAACAAGACTATTTGCACCATACATTCTTAACTATCTAGCTGCATCCGTTGGTCATGCGATGACTTCTGTTGCTGTCCGCTGTTTATATATTGTTTACATCATATGCATACAAGTCTCAAATCCAGTCTCAGATACCGTCTCACGTTGGAATTCCTTCAAAATGAGAGTCTCTGACTCAGTCTCATTTATGGTTTACATGGGGTCTTATATGATGTTAGATAGGCTGGTATTCCTGTATTTACCTTTATTCCATCGTTATTGCGTCTTTTACGTGAGTTTTTTTTTTCCTGGGCGAACGCCTTTATACAGGAATACCAGCCTATCTAACATCAGATTTTAATCAGATTGTTAGAAAGGCGTTCGCCCAGGAAAAAAAACTCACGTAAAAGACGCAATAACGATGGAATAAAGGTAAATACAGGAATACCAGCCTATCTAACATCAGATTTTAATCAGATTGTTAGAATGGCGTTCGCCCAGGAAAAAAAAAACTCACGTAAAAGACGCAATAACGATGGAATAAAGGTAAATACAGGAATACCAGCCTATCTAACATCAGATCTTAATCAGATTGTTAGAAAGGCGTTCGCCCAGAAAAAAAAAACTCACGTAAAAGACGCAATAACGATGGAAGAAAGGTAAATGCAGGAATACCAGCCTATCTAACATCAGATTTTAATCAGATTGCAGTGATCACGGCTGCGGAAAACGTCGCAGAGATGTGTTCGAATAGCAACTCACGTGAACTGGCGATACATTCTTCGAGACTTTTAGAAGTCGAACATAGTTACTATGCACAACGAAAGTTGTCAATGTAAATAGAACGTGGAAATGTTGGACTGTTTTTTCAGTGATAGCAAAGTTATGTGGTTTATAGATCCACTTACATTACCTTGAAAATTATTTTCCCCAGACGAGCTTCTTTGTCCATATTAACATGTACTCAAGGTAAGATAGAAAGTCTTTTCTTGTCAAATAAGATATCCAAATCTATATCTTTTTCAAGACTGAATTCACTCATGTTATTCTCCAAAGTTCAGGTGCGTTGTTTGTGATATGCATTCCTTTGATCATACAGGTGATTAGTAATACCATTTATTAAGTTATTGATGACAAAGAGAAGTAGACTAAAGATTTACACACTCGTCATTCTTAGTTGAAACTAAATATTTTCACTTGTCATTTTAATGTAAGATCTAACCGTATTTGTCTGAGAAGCAAAACTAGCCGAAGATTTTAAATTGTTTTTGTATTCATTTACTCTTGAACAATATAAAGTGTGAAATGTGGCCAGTAACTATAGTATGGTCAACCATGTGAAATACAATTATCACTGTGAGTATATTATAGCTGTTAACAAAGACATACTTTAGTACTTGAAAGGCACTGTAACAAATGGATAACAATACACCATCTTATTATGTAAAACAAGAGCAACTTATATTGTAAACAACTGAAGTTACCAATAAAAATCTTATAAATATAAAAACAACCTATAGTATGGTCGTTCATATATTTATATGTCTGAATATACATTAACTGGGACCCCTCCAGATAAGAGAGTTGATTTGTTGTTTGTACTACAATGATAATACTGTCTTGTAAAACTGTTGCATATGTCAATGAGAGTCAAACAGTCAAAAGTGCATGTGAGCAAGTAGAGTTTATTTTCGACAATTTAAATTTCTTGAAACATTTACTTTCGTCGAAAAATTGGAAGAAAAGTTCGTAAATCACCAACAAATTTCAACAAAAATGAAAACTTATCTGAATTAAATAATGTTAACATGAAATAGAAAATGTGTATTACTTCGAAATACTACAAATAAATAGTTAAAGATCCAACCCTCTCCTCACATCACATCACAACTAACAGTGGTGGCAGTGGTGGGATGCCAAAAAATCATATAAGAAATGCAATAAATAGATAATAGAAGATTGGTCATAGTAACATTTGACCCTCCCCTAATTCGATTTCATAAAATACTACACCCCACACCCCCAACCAAAATTCTCACTCGGTACCCCCGCCGGCCAAACTCTACAGGTATTAGTGAAGAAAAAGAATACTATTCTTAGCCTGTACGGCTTGGCATGGAGGAGTGGCTTGAAATTTTAGTGATAGAGATTTAAATGAAAGTCATCAAAAATCGCAAATATCTTAATTAATAAATCTAACTTCACAATTGTTACGTTTGTATTTTTAAAAGGCTAAATCTCACTTTTTTATTAAACAAGCAAGCTGGAGGCGAAGATTTTACATAATCTTTATCAACGAGTGCGGGCGCTGTTCAATGTATGTTGAACACCCATAAACCTGTGCGCTACACTGGGCGACGTACTCATACTATAGTCTATGATGTTTTCCTAAATGATACGAATCCTGCTACTAGTACTACAGATGTATCAATATACGCTCTATACTATAAGACAATTTAAAGGTAGGGGAAATATATTCAAGACAAAAAATTGCAATATTTAGACTGTAGACAAGGAACACAACAAATTACGAAATACTACGCAGATATGAGCACTCCGTGACGACTGTACGAACACATTTTATTAGTGTTCAAAGATCTTTTGAAAGTGACAGATGCCTGACCTGACGTAACACTTTTCAAAGATTCCAGACTGTTTCTCCAGGGCGAGACTCGGGGACTGCAATCCATGGATACATATTCTTCAATTTCCAATGCGAAATGTAGCTATAAACTCCAGAGTCTGACGACAGTACCGCAAGCAGCAATGGATAAAATTCTTCGAAAATGTAACCTCTTTATGTCATTTATGATTATGGTAACCCATATCTATGTTTTATTCTCGCCTCTCTCCAGGAAACCAGGAGACAGTTGAACATTCCGTTCAGTCAACTGAAATGCACGATTGACTACGTCAGAGACCCAGGTCCATGATATCTGAAGACGTCATCTGCGTAAAACCTGAAGTTGAAATGGATCATTGTGACAATACATATAAATGGATGCAGAAACATTTTAATACTATGTGTCTATGAGATTTAAGCTACCATTTGTGGCTATTTTATACAGTAACACAGAAAGTTTTTTTTTGCAGGAAAAAGCACATAAGTAAGTAAGTGAGTGAGTGAGTGAGTGAGTGAGTGAGTTAGTTAGTTAGTGAACTGTGACAGACAGGCAGACAAACAAATAAACAAACACATATGTACGTACGTACGTACGTACGTACGTACAGGCCTGTATAATACTATTGAAATAATATACTATGTTTCTATATATATACTATCTGTACAAACACCATTATAGGTATATTATGTCAATTATCATGACTATGAACCACTTAGAACAAGTTTATGGCTTTCAATGAATAAAAAGAAGTAAAAAGAACTTTTACAAGTGACCATAATTCAGTAGGTCTCAGTAGGTGAAATGAATTACAAAATTTACATTTTAGCATTGAACCTAATCTGAATGACTATTTCCACAGTTGCAGTTGACCTCTAGGTGGCAGTATGATCACTGCAGCCAATTATAAATGTTTGGTACTGTGTGCCCCTATCTCTGGTTGATCTTGATTTTGGGATTACAGTGTCAGATGTTGATATCCTCTGTGATCTTTCTTAAAAATACATGCTAGAATGTGTCAATATAAAATGGAAATGGAGTCCCAGTCAATGTTATGCTTGTATAGTATTGAGTGTTTAGCTAAAGGAACATCACATACACTATTGTGTGAGTGTAACATGATTATTAAATTGGCACAGGCTGACAATCATATATGTCTGTAAACATGAAAATACTTACAAAACCTTCAATGTACTTAATATTCTAGTATAATGTTAATGTTGATGTATACCTTCTAATAGTGTCTATTACACACTATTACACCCGACGATCCTTCTGGTGAAACGGTCCGTAGTGTAATTCCACAATGTAATATCAGACTCGTCTTCTTTCATTTTTATGTATGATAGCTCTCCAAGGTGATCGAGCACTCTACTTGGCGAAAGAAGAATGAAATTATATGTGTATATATATATATATATATATATATATATATATACATATATATATATATATATATATATATATATATATATATATATATATAGTTAGTTTTGGTAATTCTGGAACTCTTTCTTTGTTGTAACTCGGAGTTTCACGCATCGTGTGATCATCAGACAATGTTGTCAGTTGTTTGATGATCGCACGATGCGTGAAACTCCGAGTTACAACCAAGAAAGAGTTCCAGAACTACCAAAACTATTGCGCTCTGCCACTGCGGTATAGAGCACTGTCTTAGCAGATTGACACTCACCAAGTTATATATATATATATATATATCTGTTTGTCTGTGTGTGTGTTTTAGATAAAAGTATAAACAAAGCAGATAATTCTTTGTCATGATTTGGCTATACTTTCATCTTTCAACAAAACTTTGTCCCAATTTTATTTAAATTACAGTCCAGTTGTTGAAAATCTAACATTTTAAAGCTGCACTGGCTGGAGTTGGTCAGTTATTTTCATACATTACCAGTCTAGTTCCTGACGACCGTGTTCCAATTTTATCCAACGTTTATAAGGGACAGGAGGTTTTTAACTCTAAAAAGTCATTTTTGAGACTATTCAGACATTTTCAGAAAATAATTTCCAAGCTTTACAAGACAGCACCAACATGTAAAAAGCAACTAAATCAGGTTGAAATATTTTTGAAATATAGTTTGATAGGATCTTGACAGTAAGAGGTAGGGGGAAGATCTTGAGACTGAGATGTGTACACCTCATGTGGGGGAGGGGGTCCTATGGGGTCTCCCACTAGAAGCCCTGGAGGTTTTTTGAGACTATTCTGACCCTTTCAGACAATAATTTCCAAGTCTTACAAGACAACACCAACATGTAAAAAGCAACTACATAAGGTTGAAATACGTTTGAAATATACTTTGAAAGCATCTTGACAGTAAGAGGGGAAGAGCTTGAGACTGGGATAAGTCCACCTCACGTGGGGGTCTGAGGGGGGTCATTGAAGAAAGGATTTTTTTCTTCCATCACAATCTAAAACACAATGACCCCCCCCCCCCCCCCCCCCCCCCCCCATTTACAATTTTCAAAACAGCATGACCCCTCTACTGTCAATTTCAAAAACTGACCGGTCCCTTGGAATGTTTAAAAAAATGTTTTGTTAGGTCCAAACTTATTTTTATTTATACTAACATAATATTGTACACTGTGTACAGTATCACATCACCTGCCGATCAATTATTTTTGTAGCTATATACACAATAAATAAAATCAAATTGATTTTATGGTCCATACCCAAAACTCAGTACCCTCAGTGGTAATCATGATTTCAACCTGTTTCTGTACTGCTTATGGATAATGATGACCACTATAATTGTTGGTGTTTTAACAGTTTTCAGTCAATGTGTTGTGGTTGTCTGATCAAAGAAATGATATGTTTTGTACAAAATATATGTTTTATGTTTTGTACATTTTATGATGCAAAATGATATTTGAGTCTGTCAACTTAATAATTAATTATTTCTATTTCAAGGGATGCATTCAGCTATCCAATGGCTATTTGTACAATTGCATCTTATTTACATGTATTTATAGACAATGTACAAACCAAGTTATTGTGTTCAAACAGAAAATGTAGATATACCCAATCATTCTGTCTGGACCACCTGTGTCTATGTCACTGGATGAAGTGCTAAAAATACAAATCAAAACCTTTCAATCCCCATTAATTATGCCAATATTTCATAAATTATGCCGGAGAAGGTATAAATATGTTATTCTTCCATATTTTCCTTCAATCAAAAGGAAAATACTCATGAACCAAGAGTTTTGTCACTGATCATCTTCAGACTCTTGACAAGGCCCCTTAGGTCACTCGTGTTTTCCATGGCTGAAAGAAGAAATATTTGGGAAATAAATATCTAATTTTCCCATTTAAAATATTTACATCTTGTTATCTGTAATACACAAACTTGAATCAACTTTGTCATTTACAGTAATCGATATAAGATATTTATCTAATCTTGAAGAAAAACATACACCAAGAATGACATTTGTGGAAGTTTTAAATTTGTAAATTTTAGTTTAAATTAACAAATCATTTAAATAGCATTTTGATTATTTGAAATTGTATAGAATATGTTTGAATTATTACTGTGATCACCCTTTTATTAAATCATATTCATGGAACAATTATATGTGCAATATGCTGGTAAATCCATTCTATTTTAAGTTACACTTCATGTATATACATGCATGTATGACTGAACACCAAGTTTGGATTCTGCAATTCAATTACTTGTATAGTAGTTGCATAGTATTATAGAGTGCTCTGGACACCTCCCTACATGAGCATGCACCAAAAATTACCCCAACTGCACATGTACCTACAAAATGTTATAGAGACATAGACTCAGTTTGATTATTTTCATGTATTGATTGCTATTGAGTAGGACTCCCATGAGGCAATGCTTGCCCATCACAAGGAGCTAACGTGAACAGTGAATAAGGAGAAAGTTTCAAATATGTATTTCTAGGCAACTGTGCATAACATAAGTGATGTAAAATCATGAAGTGACTTCAGATTACAGTGTTTATATACAAAATGCCTTTATTTCCATTAGTAGAAACTTGCCCTTTAGTTTACCCCCCTTAATGCATTGGATAATAACCCTTGGATGGTAATCTCACATTGTAATCCCCAATCTCACTATAAATGGGGCAGTACATTTGCAAACAGGACATTTGGTTATGAGGTGTACACATCATATTTATTATTGTTTTATAGTTTAAAGATAGTCAGCCAAGTAGTGAAAAGGAGATAATACCGACTCCATCACATGGCATCTATAGATCTGGCTATAAGGGCAAAACTTTTTTCAACAATATTAGTAATTTGTGGAGGAAATCTGTTGGAGAATTCAACATTCTGAAAATTGGTAAAAGTTGGATTCAATTCCAACACTTCTTGCAATAGTACTAGTGCTATTGCTGGGTGCGAGTATTCAATTCCCACATTTCTTACAATAGTGCTATTACCGAGTGCTAGTATTCAATTTCCACATTTCTTGTAGTAGTGCTATTACCGAGTGCTAGTATTCAATTTCCACATTTCTTGTAGTAGTGCTATTACCGAGTGCTAGTATTCAATTTCCACATTTCTTGTAGTAGTGCTATTACCGAGTGCTAGTATTCAATTTCCACATTTCTTGTAGTAGTACTATTACCAGGGGCTAGTCAATAGCCGTAGAGCCATATTTTAAGTACGATCATTATTTTGTTGGGACTAACTTTGTTGACATCTTCAAGACAATGGGTATTTTCACCCAAATATTTATCCCCAATGGACGAAGCCCGGTGATGAAGTAGGGGTTGGGGGGGGGGGGGGGGGGCTACTGTATTTGGTCAAATGCACATGTCCATGTGTCTGTTTGTGTGTGCATGCATGCATCCCTCTATCATTGTATACTCACCTGTATTTCATACAAAGGTGTGCAGCCCAAGTTGAAAACATCTACCAATCTACTTGATCAATTGTTAGGGGTTCCAGTCACAAACAGACCCATCTTGGGGAAATCTTCCGATTATTCACCTTTATTATGTTGATGTGAAGATTTGTCCAAAGCAATGCCATGGGATGTCAGAAACAGTAATCCACATATGCAGGCTACTTTGACATTGGCAATAATGGTTGAATGGCGGCTATATTTATTGTCAAATTTGACATTTTGTGCACTAACCCAGACTGTACTAGCAGTTTAATACATAGAAATCAAAATTAAATTACTTAACCAGTGTTATTTATAATGAGCTTCAAGACCTTGACATTGCTTTTTTTTGGTGACCTTGCCAATGATGACAAAATTTTGATCATATTTGTCACAACAAATTCAGCATTAACTTGTAAGTTGAAATACTGGTGACTGTCTTTGATGAAGACTTATGAAAATTTGTCACTGTATCAATAACTTTCAGATGAATATTTGAGGCTACATCATTTTTCATCTGCATTATTGACATTACAAATCAATTGTAGATGAACAACAAAAAGTTAGTAAAGAATTTATAGATGACACTTACCATTCATAGCTGTTAGGTGTAGGTGATGTATATTTGATATTCTGCAGACGTACTATGTAATAGATATTGCCTTGAAATACACAGCCAGATACGATAGTACTTTCTCTTGGTCATTATGCCAACAATTATTTAGACTGAGAATGTAGTCATACTCGTATGGTAATTCTGGCAATATGGTCCCCTGGATTTTGAAGAGTTTGATATTTAATTTTATTACATAAATTTTAGTTTAATTTTAGCACATTTTGACTTCTGATGATAAAACTTCCTCTTGGAAAATTTCTTGATGTAAATAGTATCGAATTCACTTTATTTCTGTATGTTATTTTGGTATGCTTTACCATGCTTGCTATGGCATGTTGTTATGCAATAAAAATTGATTGATTGATTGATTGATTGATTGATTGATATAATTGATAATTTTTTAACGTTTGTGGTGAAATTGATTAAATGATTGATAGCTCTATGAGCTCGGTGGAATTTGGGCAGCATTCAAAATTGATTACTCTAAAATCCATATTATCTAGTCAATGCTAGGGGTATCATTGCAGCCAACGCAACTCATTGTCGCCAATTCGACTCACCATACAAGCGGACACCTGATTCAACGTTTTTCTTTATTTTCATGGGGAGGGGTAACACACATACACATAATGCTTAACAGCAAATCATGAATAGAGTTATAATGGAATGTGCCATTATAACTCTAAACCAAACATACAGAAAGTTAAAAGGGATGGGGACTTGATTGTATTGGTGTAATGTAACTGTTGAATGTGTACGCGCAGCGAATAAAAGCGGATCGAGACACGGCGGAAATTGAGACGACGGCAAAACTGCGGAAGTTTGTGAGGTGTATGTGTGTTTGTTATGAGAGAAAGACCATGAACAACAAATGAAAAATATAACCAACAGAAGGACTAACCAACGAACCATTGCCAACCAACCAACAAACCATTGCCAACCAACCAACCAACAAAACATTGCCAACCAACCAACCAACAAACCATTGCCAACCAACCATTGCCAACCAAACAACTAACCAACCATTGCCAACCAACCGACAAACTAATCAACCATAGAGACCCATCTAGTCAGAGAAAACCAAAAACCACAGTAACAAACCAGACATACTGAAATGGGATAACAGAAAATCAATGGGGTGCTGTATGTATATGTCAATATGTAATATGTGATCACGCGCAGCGACGACAACGGACCGAGATGCGAGGTAGATGATGACGCGAATATGATGACCGGTGCCGGAGATGCAGAAAGTAATGTTTTTAATGTTTGTATGTTGGAAGGGGTGGGGTGGGGATGGGGGTGAGTTAAAAGAGCAATCATTCATGCAGGCATACATACTAAAAAAAACTCATAAACTTACTTGGTGCTGATGTCTGAAACTGTTTTTCTGTTCTTCTAAACTCCTCCAACGTCCAGTTCTACTAATAAAATAACTTGAAAATACAATTTGATATATAAATTACACTTCAAAAGATAACATAACTGTAAAATACACCTCAGTATCGTAGTAATCAAATACATCAATCAGTCTTGGGTCTTCTTATCTTATCATTTGTCCATCTTTGTCGAGCCTGGCTTCCTGAAAATAAACTTGCATGCAAATTTTATTAATACAGTTTTGTTAATGTTATGTTTTATTGATAAATAATGAAGAAATACATTCAATATAAATTACATTTACCAAAGTGCTCCCATATGGCTGACATCAAATTTTCATGGTTCTAATTTGGAGACAATAATTTTTTATGAAATGGGTGCACTTGCACAGGTTTGGGAAATTACTCTAAAGAAAGAACTGCAAGTATAGATTTGCATAAACTGTATAATTAAATGATTTTTTATTGTCTTACTGTTTCTCCCTGAAAAATTGATCAAGAATAAGTCAAGCGAAAGCATTTTTACACTATCAAATTTATTAATATGACATAGCTTTGATTAAAGTTGTACAAAATGGGTAGAATTTGTATGTGTTATCATAATGTGTATTTTTGGCCTATTTCAGAGAATTTAAAATTATTTTTTGCAGAACTATGGGGAGGGGGGGGGGGAGGGGGGTGGGGCTGTGCAACTTCCATAGGTGACCACATGGGGAACGTCTGCTAGAAAGCAGGGTATTCTTTTCTGGGCTGGAATACTTGGGAAAACCATGCTCAACTGGACCGATATATTTTGCTTCAATTGCAGCTTAGAATAATTCTTTAATTTTCAAAAAGTTGTTACAATTCTTAAAAGTGAGATTTCATTTTCCAAAAGACAATTAATTTGATCAGTTTTTAGCTATTTCATCACACAAACAGACGTCTGTATCTATCATAGATCTGTACAGTATCTATTTTGTGCTATAAAGTTGGTATTAGAAAGTGTCTCCATTTTTGGGTATGTAGTATGACAACAGTAAGGGCTTGGTGATCCCAGCAAAGCCTCCTAGTATCATTTCACACAGAGTTGTCCTGTCATATGAACATGTTTAATGAGAGTAATCCATAATACCAATACTATTTCAAATTCAAGTGCAATTAATTATGAAAGGAAAATTAGAAATTATAATAGTCATTGGTGCCTAATTATGTGCTTATTTATTATATATTATTATTTATCATATATTAGTATTTATCATATATTAGTATTTATTATATTAGTACTTATTACTTATTAGTGATTATTTATTATATGTTATTATTATTACCCTAAAGTTATTATTATCATTATTGTTATTAAGATAGAATTTAATAGAAGGGCCGGCAAAGAAAATTTATCTTAAGTGTGCTTCTTTGAACTAGTATTGGCAAAATAAACCACTTTCATTAATTTTGTTCACATGACCATGTATCCCAGGATGAGGTGGGCAACTCTTTGTGAAATGACATAGGGAGGCTATGTTGAAACCCCCAAAACCCAAACTGTTGTCATAATACACACCTTAAAAAGGGTATGACCCTTCCTTATACCAACTGTATCACTCAAAATACATACTATACAGGTCTATAATACATGCCGATGTTAGTTCATATGATGTAATACCTAAAAACTGATCAAAAGAATTATTTTTTTGAGAAATGAAATCTTACTTTTAGCAATTGTAAGAATTATTTTGAAAATTACATAATCATTTTGAGCTACAATTAAAATAAAATCTACCAGTCTAGATGGGTAAGGTTTTCCAAAATCTTCTGGCTCAGAAAAGTATATACCCTATGTCATACCTTATGACATACAAACTTTCCAACAGACCCTCCCCATATGGTTCATGGGAGTTGCCCCAGCTATGTATTCATGAATGGTAATTTTTGTAATTGCTCAAGGTCAGGTTTCAAAAGAAAGCTAGTTAGTTGAATTAATTATGCACTAAATATTGATTTTTGATTACAAATATGGCCGCCAATTACATTTGCATATGTCGAAAAAAAGAACGACATGCATATTTTCCATATGACATGTCACCTTTGTGCCAGTTTTGAAAGAAATCGGATATTACAAGTCAGAGAAATGACATATTACGGACAGATGGAAGCCCATTGTAATAGTCACACACTTTGGGGGACTAAAAATGCTTTTGCTGGACAAATTCTGTTCCCTTTTCTAAACATTGTAATCTCTGCTTGACATAGAAATATAACCATAATATTTGTGTTCAAAATTTCAATTGATAAATATTGAATCAAACTTTTCTGCTAGCAATACTCGTTTTAGTGATGTGCACAAATTTTAGATTTAGCAAAACCAATTGCAACCTACTGGAGCATTTTGGTTTACACCAGTTGTATTTCTATTTTTATTTATACTGCCATTGTAAAAATAATTATTCCCATGAAATAAAAACTACTCCATGGTAAAAAAAAAAATAAAAAAAATATCAAATTAAAAAAAAAATCGTTCCATGGAATAAGAACGACTCACATGATAAAAAAAAATAGTCCTATATTTTACAAAAAATATTACATGAAATAAAAACTTCTCCCAGGGTAAAGAAATACTCCAATTTTTTTTTAAAATTTTTTTTTATAGTTTTATTTTGAGCGGGTATTTTGTATGTTTTTTGTTTTTGTTTGTTTTTTCTTCAGGAATTGGTGTTTTGATTTTGATAACATGATACTTTTCTAAATGAAAACCCCTCCCCTCAATTGCAAAACATTTTAATCCTAATTTTTCATCTGCCCACCCCAATGCTATATTTTTGTCTACTTATTAACAATGAAACTGGCCAAACTGTCTTCCATTGTTCTCCTAACCAAACGCTTATAAAGTACCCACGTGCAAAAGACAAAAATAACAGGTCACTTATCCAAACATAACAACAGGTAGACATCACTTCAGGCATTCTCCAATTCCATCTTCTCAAGTCATCCATGGCAGTCCTTATATTCAACTTCAATTCGTGTAGTAGACGTATACAGCGGCAGACAATGACATGTAGTACAGACAGCAAATACACCCAGAAATACATAACCATCTTCTCTTCTAACTTTCTTCCAACCAAACCTCTCAAACTGCAACAAACCACTTCGACCAAACCAAGCATACTTCCAGAAAATCTTCCATCCGTTCTTTCTCTCACCAGGTCACGTATGTAGCACAGAACTAAGTAATACAGTGTCAGCAGGCAAAGGCATCGGGCATCCATCTTTTTTGTAGCGTGAGCTGCGGTCAAAGACGGCTTTCACAACGGGATAACTCTCTATATATACACAACTCCAGGTGTTAAATTCCAATTGTCAATGAGAACCAATCACAATAAAGGCATCCCCAAACCACCAGCTTTGAATTGACATTTTGGCGGGAAACAATTGTCTAATGATATCCACTCATAGTGACGCGAGGTATTGCACCTGTTGTAATGAGAAACAGCCAATCAAAGTGCACAGTACAAATTGTTTTCTTTCTGTGAATTTACAAGTATTTCAAAAAACATCATTGCATAACATACACGGGGGTTCACACTACACTAATAAATTGTTTGTCTCGAAATGCAAATACGGAAATTTGGCAATATACGTTTGCGAAAGTGCTCAGAACGCAGAAGTCAGGATGTGTTTCCCCCGTTTGAATTACATTCCGTAAGTATAACATGTCATAAAATGTAAATACGATCAGTACGATTTCACCGGTACCTGCAGCATCGAACGTACATTTATTGGCGACACAATTCAGTATCACCAGTACCTCTGTTGACCTGTATTAAAAGAATTTTTTTTGAGAATTTATACGCTGTCAGTCAGATTTACTGTCTTTTTATGGTGACAGTTTTTACATTATTGATTACTGAACACGGCTTCAGACTTATTTGTTGTCGTCTAGCTTATATACAAGTTTCCATCCCATATCCATTGACTCCTCAACACGTCATCAATATAATTTAGTAAGCTTATTTATTTTTTTTACAAAAAAGCTGACGCAAGTAATAATCCCAGAATGTAATGTAAACATGTGTTCCATAAATAGTTCAGACATAAACGTAACTGCGATTTTCCACATCTCTATGTTAACGTCGCAGTTTTTACAATCCGGGATACAAGAAAACATTTTTAGTTGTATTTCAGCAATTGCATTATTTTCCTCCCGTTTAAAATCAGTTATAGTCTATATTCCATGTTTTCTCTTAATTCCAGAATGATTTACAAAATATACAATAAACTATTGTATTATATTAGTTTCAGTGCACACATTTGAGGGCGTTCTACATAATTTAAGATAATTTATACAGGGGATTTCTTCAACATTCTATTATAGTTAATGCTAAATTGATAAGATGTCATCTAATTGTTTATGCATCAAATATTGGGCTTGCGTTATGAATACCAAGAGATGGTTAAGTTTCCTTGGTAGTATATATAATACTGTAAGTACCATTTACATTGTAATATACTGAAGAAAGATATAAAAAAATCAGATAACGACCGTTTAAAAGAGTTATACGTTATAATATAATAATAATAATAATAATAATGTCACTATTTATTTCGCGACTGAGTGCACAATTTAACGCTTTGATTGATAATTCACGTTTATCAACTAAGGGAAATGTCACTCTTTAGTATAGTCTGGTTTTCTTTGAGTAATGTTCAAATGTCTAGTATTTGTTTTTCATTGAGCGATCTAAGATTGAAAATCACCAAAGTTGCGCATCTATTTGAACCGCCAGCAATTGTTATCACATCGCCACCTATTGGCAGCGAAAATGAATGCTACCGCATATCATATGTGTACTGTATGTATGTGTTCACACATTAGTATATATCTGTGTAATAAGCTACACAGACTTAGGAGACGGGGCAGGTCACCGACACCATGGGCACTAATTGCGGTTAAAACAAATGTTATAATAAATTACAATAGCCTACTCTGAATATGAGAGTGTAATCTCACTCGTTAACATAAATAAACAGTTGATACAAAACATTTCAATACAAAAAGCAAACATGAATTGACTTTCAAAAAACACCACCGGATCAATTTCAAATAATTTACATGAATACAGTACGTTATTCTTAAATGACATTACGTCTCATTTTATCAAATACAAAATATGAACAGGCGATTTAAATCGACGGATATAAAATGGGACGACTTTTTCTCAACAACAATAAATGTTACTGGCAAGTTTAGATAGAGTATAACATAGCTATAATAAAACTGCCGTGGAGTTACCGTACACTGGAATAGAGAAAAGAAAGTTCACATAGACAGAATAAACCCGATAGCTTCAGACAAAAATACCCACGCAATTCACAAATATTTGTTAACGATAACTAAGCAAATAGTTGAACTTGATAATTCACGGAAAGCAATGAATTAGCAATTTAACGTAGAAATCCCTAGAAGGAGAGTCTTGTCCCTAGACGGACAAAGCTATGTCCCTCCTCACAATTCTGGCAGACAAAACACGAAGTTCGAGAGCAACGAATCGAAGGATGTCAGTGTTTATAGAACGTGGGAAATGTTGGCTGTTTTAGCAGTGATAGCAAACTTATGTGTCGTATATATCCACTTATATTACCTTGAAAATTATTTTCTCAAGACAAGCTTCTTTGTCAATGTTAACAACATGTACTCAAGGTAAGATAGGAATTCTTTTCTTGTCAAATAAGATATCCAAAGGTATATATTTTCAATACTTTCGCTGATTTTATTCTCCAAAGTTATGGAGCGTTGTTTGTACTATGTCTATACATAGAGTAATGAATCGCTGATCAAAAGACAACCCATAAATTTATGTATGATTAATTTCTTTTTATCATTTCAACAGGGAATCGTGAAAAATTGAAGAATTGAACAAATGGAAGACAGAACTTGAACAGAAGCAGAGGGGAGTTTATGACAAACAAGACGGAGTAGAAGAGAAACTCGAAGATCATGAGAAAAGAAATTAAATACTTGACGGCACTCAACAACAGCTACAAAATCCAAAAATGAACTCGTACAGAGAAAGAGATCTGAGATAAGAGAGATAACAGTCTTCATGAAAACGACCTCATCAATAACTTTAGTCCGATGGATATGGGTATTGCTTCAAATGTTGTACTTGGTTTAATCAGGGTTCAGAACTATTTGTCAGCAATTATTCAAAACTAGTGACCTTACGGACACGTGAGCTTAAAGAGGGGTCATATGTGACTGGAAGTTTGTATCGCACTCCATCTCTACCTCAGTCGAAAATTTCAAGTCACGAATTTCACGTTTGTGTTGGAACAAAAGCTTAACACAATACATTGGTTCACCAACAAAGTTGTATTTAGCTTGTATCATATTTATGAATATACATATAGTATGTGGGCATATACTATATGGGATACCGATATGTGTGAACAATTATACTTACACAGTGTGTGGGTATACGTATATACTGTTATGTATATGAACACATATATACGGAATATAGATATCAAAGTATATGGATACATATATGCATAGCCATGGTATGAAGGGCGCCCAAATTTGTTTTTACTTTAAATTCTTGTTTTATTCCAGTGGTTTACAGTGTAATTACGTATGTGTCATCTTTTGACTGTCAACTGCCACCTGTTGATACATAGGCCATTTCATGACACACAGATCTACATTTCATTCATTTGTCTTTGTAACTAAAACAATCACCTGGATTTCGATTGACAATGTAAACATACTTGTTATGTTGATAATGAGAAGAACTTCTAGAGTTTTCAATTAATCACTGACAACAGTGGCCGTTCTATTAAATCGTAATCGTCGTGCGGGTGAAGTTTGTAAATCTGGTGTTGGAAGAGTCAGCCCGTGTTTTCCTCTCCTTAGAATGTCGTTGAGTGCTCCCTACTGTCGCCCTGGTGGACATAGCAATCACGGAGCCGCGCCTCTGGACCCAGCCTCTGGAGAGACAAGGCCCGTGCTGCGGAGAACGCGATGTGTTCGAATAGCAACTCACTTTCAGAAGTCGAACATAGTTACTATGCACAACGAAAGTTGTCAATGTAAATAGAACGTGGAAATGTTGGACTGTTTTTGCAGTGATAGCAAACTTACATGTCGTATATATCCACTTTTATTACCTTGAAAATGATTTTCTCCAGACGAACTTCTTTGTCCATATTAACGACACGTACTCAAGGTAAGATAGAAAGTCTTTTCTTGTCAAATAAGATATCCAAATCTATATCTTTTTCAAGACTGAATTCACTCATGTTATTCTCCAAAGTTGAGGTGCGTTGTTTGTAATATGCATTCCTTTGATCATACAGGTGATTAGTAATACCATTTATTAAGTTATTGATGACAAAGAGAAGTAGACTAAAGATTCACACACTCATCATTCTTAGTTGAAACTAAATATTTTCACTTGCCATTTTAATGTAAGATCTAACCGTAAGCTTATTTGTCTGAGAAGCAAAACTAGCCGAAGATTTTAAATTGTTTTTGTATTCATTTACTCTTGAACAGTATAAAGTGTGAAATGTGGCCAGTAACTATAGTATGGTCGTTCATATATTTATATGTCTGAATATACATTAACTGGGACCCCTCCAGATAAGAGAGTTGATTTGTTGTTTGTAGTACAATGATACTACTGTCTTGTAAAACTGTTGCATATGTCAATGAGAGTAAATGAGAGTCAAACAGTCAAAAGTGCACGTGAGCAAGTAGAGTTTATTTTCGACAATTTAAATTTCTTGAAACATTTACTTTCGTCGAAAAATTGTCGTAAATCACCAACAAATTTCAACAAAAATGAAAACTTATCTCAATAAAATAATGTTAACATGAAATAGAAAATGTGTTTCCTTCGAAATACTACAAATAAATAGTTAAAGATCCAACCCTCTCCCCACATCACATCACAACTAACAGTGGTGGCAGTGGTGGGATGCCAAAAAATCATAAAAGAAATGCAATAAATAGATAATAGAAGATTGGGCATAGTAACATTTGACCCTCCCCTTAATTCGATTTCATAAAATACTACACCCCACACCCCCAACCAAAATTCTCACTCGGTACCCCCGCCGGCCAAACTCTACAGGTATTAGTGAAGAAAAAGAATACTATTCTTAGCCTGTACGGCTTGGCATGGAGGAGTGGCTTGAAATTTTAGTGATAGAGATTTAAATGAAAGTCATCAAAAATCGCAAATATCTTAATTAATAAATCTAACTTCACAATTGTTACGTTTGTATTTTTAAAAGGCTAAATCTCACTTTTTTATTAAACAAGCAAGCTGGAGGCGAAGATTTTACATAATCTTTATCAACGAGTGCGGGCGCTGTTCAATGTATGTTGAACACCCATAAACCTGTGCGTTACACTGGGCGACGTACTATAGTCTATGGTGTTTTCCTAAATGATATGAATCCTGCTACTAGTACTACAGATGTATCAATAGACGCTCTATACTAGAAGACAATTTAGGGACCGGTCAGTTTCTCCAGCCTGGGGGGGGGGGGGGTGGATTCTTAAATCGGGCCGACAAAAAGTCACTGACCCCCCCTATCTGTAAAACCCAAAACAGGCTGACCCCCCCCCCCCCTATCACTTAATTCTAAAACATGATGACCCCCCCCCCCCATATATGATATTCGCATGAGTGACAGGTATTTTTTGATCGTGATTCAGTGTGGACTGCTTGACTGTCTTGCATCTACTTTATAAGATCCCGGGTTAGCACTATCATAATTATAATTATTGACTACACAGGGTAAATATATTTGAAAAGGAGTTTAATAGCATCTTGACAGTAAAAGGTAGGGGGAAAGCTTGAGAAGGGAATATGTACAGCTGTCATGGGGGGTCCTTGGGGGTCTCCCCCTAGAAGCTCAGGAGGTTTTTAACTCTGAAAAGTCAATTTTGAGACTATTCAGACATTTTTAGAAAATCATTTCCAAGCTTTACAAGACAGCACCAACATGTAAAAAGCAACTACATAAGGTTGAAATATTTTTGAAATATAGTTTGATAGGATCTTGACAGTAAGAGGTAGGGGAGAGATCTTGAGACTGGGAAGTGTACACCTCATGGGGGGGGGGGGGTCCTAGGCGGTCTCCCCCTAGAAGCCCTGGAGGTTTTTTCCCTGAAAAGTCAATTTTGAGACTATTCAGACCCTTTCAGACAATAATTTCCAAGCCTTACAAGACAACACCAACATGTAAAAAACAACTACATAGGGTTGAAATACTTTTGAAATATACTTTGATAGCATCTTGACAGTAAGAGGGGAAGAGCTTGAGACTGGGATATGTCCACCTCATGCGGGGGGTCTGAGGGGGTCTCCCTCTAGAAGCCCTGAAGGATTTTTACTCTTATAGCCAATATTTACGCTATTTAGACCCTTCAAGCAATAACTTAATCCATGCTTTACAAGACAGCAAGTATCAGAAACTATTCTTTATAACTTACACTAAGGGTTGAAATATGTTCTTAAAAAGTTAAATGGCATCATTATATACATGTAGGTCAGCACATCTAATGGTAGTATCATTGGTAGGGGAGATTTGGAGATTAAGGCAATTTTAGACTATCTTGGCAAACATTTCACATCTTGAAAAGACAATATCATCTCAAATTAGAATAGGGTGAAAATATTTAAGAAAAGTTTAATACCATTATGACAGTAAAAAGGTTTTTGGTGAATCTGATTGTTGGTTGAATGCATGAGTGACCTCTGGGGGTGAGGAAGTCCTTGGGGTTTTCCCCCTGGCAGATATGGAGTTTTTTGCTTGAGATACTAAGGCAATGTTTAGGTTATTCATAACCTTTGAGGTAATATTTCCAAGCTTCGAAAAGCTAAGTAAACCTAAATGTACATTTTAAATGAGTTTCCTATATCACATAAAATAGACATGTAACATTAGTATAGGGGCATTAATATATGTATAATAAAGTCACCGGTATGTTAGAGAACTTTAGGTGGTCATACCTAGTGTATAATAGAAACTGGAATCTGATGAGATGTGGTGATTTGTAGTGTCAATAACATGACGAGTAGAACAATTTAGATTAACTTCATTTATAAACTATCTATGAAAATTGCCGTTACGAAACCTTCAATTCACAAGTTCACTTTTGCCCCAAACTGCAATATAAGTGAAGCATTGATTGTGAAACAGCCAAGCATTTACATGACATGTTCTGTAATTAGTGTGGTAGCTAGGTAATACATGTATATGTATATGTATAGTTATGTTTGAACTAATAAGTAATATTAAAGAATTCATGTAAGAAACAGGGACAAGAACAAATATTGACATGTACCACATTTCAGACAAGGCTATATGCCATTGTAGAAAGGATTTTTTTCTTCCATCACAATTTAAAACACAATGACCCCTCCCTATCCACAATGTTCAAAACAGCATGACCCCCCTACTGCCAATTTCAAAAACAGGGTGACCCCCCCCTACCAATCCACCCCCCCCAGGCCGAAGAAACTGACCGGTCCCTTAAAGGTAGGGGAAATATATTCAAGACAAAAAATTGCAATATTTAGACTGTAGACAAGGAACACAACAAATTACGAAATACTACGCGGACATGAGCACTCCGTGACGACTGTCCAAACACATTTTATTAGTGTTCAAAGATCTTTTGAAAGTGACAGATGCCTGACCTGACGTAACACTTTTCAAAGATTCCAGACTGTTTCTCCAGGGCGAGACTCGGGGACTGCAATCCATGGATACATATTATTCTTCAATTTCCAATGCGAAATGTAGCTATAAACTCCAGACGACAGTACCGCAAGCAGCAATGGATAAAATTCTTCGAAAATGTAACCTCTTTATCATTATGGTAACCCATATCTATGTTTTATTCTCGCCTCTCTCCAGGAAACCAGGAGACAGTTGAACATTCCGTTCAGTCAACTGAAATGCACGATTGACTACGTCAGAGACCCAGGTCCATGATATCTGAAGACGTCATCTGCGTAAAACCTGAAGTTGAAATGGATCATTGTGACAATAGCTCCATATAAATGGATGCAGAAACATTTTAATACTATGTGTCTATGAGATTTAAGCTACCATTTGTGGCTATTTTATACAGTAACACAGAAAGTTTTTTTTTTGCAGGAAAAAGCACATAAGTAAGTAAGTGAGTGAGTGAGTGAGTGAGTGAGTGAGTGAGTGAGTGAGTGAGTGAGTGAGTGAGTGAGTTAGTGAACTGTGACAGACAGGCAGACAAACAAATAAACAAACAAACACATATGTACGTACGTACGTACAGGCCTGTATAATACTATTGAAATAATATACTATGTTTCTATATATCTATACAAACACCATTATAGGTATATTATGTCAATTATCATGACTATGAACCACTTAGTACCAGTTTATGGCTTTCAATGAATAAAAAGAAGTAAAAAGAACTTCAGTAGGTCTCAGTAGGTGAAATGAATTACAAAATTTACGTTTTAGCATTGAACCTAATCTGAATGACTATTTCCACAGTTGCAGTTGACCTCTAGGTGGCAGTATGATCACTGCAGCCAATTATAAATGTTTGGTACTGTGTGCCCCTATCTCTGGTTGATCTTGATTTGGGATTACAGTGTCAGATGTTGATATCCTCTGTGATCTTTCTTAAAAATACATGCTAGAATGTGTCAATATAAAATGGAAATGGAGTCCCAGTCAATGTTATGCTTGTATAGTATTGAGTGTTTAGCTAAAGGAACATCACATACACTATTGTGTGAGTGTAACATGATTATTAAAGTGGCACAGGCTGACAATCATATATGTCTGTAAACGTGAAAATACTTACAAAACCTTCAATGTACTTAATATTCTAGTATAATGTTAATGTTGATGTATACCTTCTATGACATCACAATTTGTGTTCTGATATTCTTAGAACTGTTGATTACATAATAATATGGAGTTCCTGTACATAATAAATTATGTCATCAGATCATTTATAAGTTATTACCCGGTTTCAGTTCAGTCAATTGCAAGTAATCATTATTGGGGTGTACAATGTTGGTATGCATCAGTAAGTAGAATACCGTGAAAACTTTATAAAAAAATACATCCCCAAAAACATAAATTCAGCTTGTTCCCCTTTAATGATTCTGGATTCTGGGATTTCCATGTTACCAATTTTCAATTTTCTTTCTTACAATTATATATATACCCGTAATTCCTCAGGTTAGCGCCCTGGGCGGTTTCAAGCCCCCCAGACCCCCAAGTTGGGGTTGGGCGGTTTCCTGCGTACCCTATTTTCGCTGTGACCAAAACAATGCCTCATACATACTATGAGTGTTGCAAATGTGGAGTCTGAATACACTGATCAAAAGCTCCGACAATTCTGACTGGATGATAGATGTCTTGAAACAGAATACACATGTGCTGGAAACATATAATGTTGCAATCTTTCATTTTCACTCAATTCTACTATCAAACCAACACACATTGATAAAAACCATGAGCGGTCCCTTTGATGTAATCTCTGCATTTATTAACATTGATAAAACGATTTCCAAGTAAAAAGTACCAAACATTGTCGGAAGACATGAAAATTAGAATTTACATTAGGTAATGCAGGAATTGGTAATGGCTTCTCCTCTGTGACAGCACAGCTGTTTTTAATGTATATTGGATCGTGACACATGATATTGTACATGTAGTATTATGTACCCAGTCCATGTAACAAAGAATTCAAAATCGGAACAGTTGCGGGGCAAAGTGCTAGATCTAGCACTTCGCCACTTTTTGACAAAGTGCTAGATCTAGCACTTTAGCGAAAAGTGGCGAAGTGCTAGATCTAGCACTTCAACAAAGAGTGGCAAAGTGCTAGGTCGTCGGTAAATATGTCATGTTATACCGGTAATGGACATGTTATTACTCTCAGTGTAAAATGTTACTTCCCGTGTTAACGACCTTAGAGTTTGATTTTCCGTATGTTTTGCCAATGCACAAACAAGTTTCTACTTCGTAATTTTCAGTAACGTTCAGTTTTGTATTTTTTCGATGTTCTATGCGGCGAAAACTACAGCACGTGGTCGTTTCCCTTCCACGTTTCGTAATCCTTACAACGGCTTGACACCACTACCAACAACCGCAGACCGCCATTTTGACAGCTGTCACGTCAAATAACGCACTCCCATATACAGTCGAAACTACGAACATTTTGTTCGGCGTGCGTCACAGACTTCAACTATAGCACGCAGTCATTTCATCGGAACCACGTTTCGTACTCCGTAGTTGACAACGGCGTGACACCACACAGTCGAAACTTCGAAGATTTCAGGAAGTAGAAACATTTAGTTCGGCGTGTGTCACAGACTTCATACTGCAGATTTAATGGCAGTGACATTTGTAACATTGCATGACAAAGATATAATATAAAGGAAAACTGAATTTCTTGGTGTGTGTGTGTGGGGGGGGGGGGGGGTTAGTGTGTCTAGATGCGAGAGCGAAGATTTTTCTTGATCGTTGAACACGAAAATAAAGTCTGGGTGTAAGTTTATATCATGTTCACTATATTTCTATTGAATAGATAGATTCACTTCTTTCAGTATTATCAGATCGTTTATAGATGACAAAAAATATTGCTATCGAAAACGTAAGTGCGAAAACATATTCGTGTGAACAATTTTAATTTCAGCCCTTCATTGCTGTAAATATTTTGATAGAAATCTATAAATAACCCGTCACTACTGTTTTGTAAATTCCATGTACTTGGTACTGCCAACTTCTTTATTGAAAACAACGACAATAAATAATCCATGACTTCGCCAGATCTCAAGTAAACCATCACATTACTGTTTACTGATTTTTTTTGCATTCCTAGACAATCACCAACTTCAATATCGTCCCTTATGTAATTCCTGGTCGCTCAGAAATTATACTCCAATGTGGGATAAAGATTTCAGTGATTTTCAAATTTATTTCAAGACGTTATGATTGATATATCTTTCCCGCTCTAAAATAGACATGGTATAAGAAATACTGAGTGGCTAGTCCTTGTTTACAGAGTAGATTGCAGATTCTGAAGTACAGTCCCGCCCACAGGCACTCCCGAGATATGTATGATATCAGTATGTTTCTATCAGAATACAATACAATGTCGATAATATCGATGATATTGACGTGTTTTAGCCAATTGTATATGAAAGGGGTAAAATAATAACACTTGTTTCTGTGATCGCGCAAGTCCATCCAAGGTATTGACAAGGCATGTTTGTAACAGAACACACAACCCCCGGGACACAACCGTACGTACGGCAACGTGAAGTTTCAACTGGCCGTTTTACTCGGCAAACATTTAACAAACTTCAGATAAATCGTGTCGTTGTTACAATCGGCCAAAGATAAGTTTTGGAGTCGATCGTGCGCCACACGACCATGTACACGGACTACTGACATGGCGCATGTATGTGACATTTATCGACCACGTTATATCAAGCCGTTGGAGGCGCTTCGTTGTTTACAGTCCCGCACTTCGTTGTTTTCTGGCGAAGTGCTAGATCTAGCACTTCGGCGAAAACTGACGAAGTGCTAGATCTAGCACTTTGTCAAAAAGTGGCGAAGTGCTAGATCTAGCACTTTGCCCCGCAACTGTTCAATTTTGGACCATTTAGCTACCTCCCCAGTCCCATGACGATAAAGACGTAATTACATGTAAGTGTTGACAACATTCAATGCATGGTCAGTGAATAGCTCTGCCAGTATCATATACCCAACGTGATTGGGTGAAATTACTCACTTTTTTGTAAGCTGCGATCCTATTGGTCATATATGACGTAGTGACCTAATTACATTAATTATTTCACAACATGGCGACTTGTAAAAAGACTAGCGTAGCGATCACACTTGGAGGTTGGAATGCGCCGTATACAGTCATCTTATGAAGGGAAATATACATTTTTAGCAATGCTACATTCCTAGAAAGAATACTGATGTTTCTGTGATGTAAATAGCAGATTGAATTACGACATACCGTCATAGGAAGAATTGAAGCTTCGTATGTTGATGTGAGTCCACCCACGTGGAATATGTTTACAGTTACACATCGTTGTATGTACATGTACTACAAAATATATACCAATGCATGCCAAGTCAGTCATTTTCTAAATCCTCCAAAATAATATAGATTAAAAAATGAAATTCTTCAGTTGTTCCCCCCCCCCCCCTATTTTGAACTAAATCCCAAAAAAATTTATGCAAAAAGGGGGGGGGGATCAATCATTATAAGGTGTATTATCATTCGTATGTAGCCTGCACAACTTCAAATTTATTGTGAGGGAAACCCCCAGCTGTTGTCCCATGAGAGTTACATGAATTTTGATTAAAAGTATACCTTGTCAATCATTTATTAGCTTAGGTATCATACTGCCTTATCATTGGTATGAATAT